>NC_091147.1:17868472-18128624 GCF_041381155.1 Argopecten irradians
ATACAGACTCCGGAAATAGTAGGAAATCAAAGTCCTGGTCACTAGAAAAAACAACACAGTATACAGACTCCGGAAATAGTAGGAAATCAAAGTCCTGGTCACTAGAAAAAACAACACAGTATACAGACTCCGGAAATAGGAGGAAATCAAAGTCCTGGTCACTAGAAAAAACAACACAGTATACAGACTCCGGAAATAGGAGGAAATCAAAGTCCTGGTCACTAGAAAAAAAACAACACAGTATACAACTCCAGAAATAGTAGGAAATCAAAGTCCTGGTCACTAGAAAAAAAACAACACAGTATACAGACTCCGGAAATAGTAGGAAATCAAAGTCCTGGTCACTAAAAAAAAACAACACAGTATACAGACTCCGGAAATAGTAGGAAATCAAAGTCCTGGTCACTAGAAAAAACATATAACAACACAGTATACAGACTCCGGAAATAGTAGGAAATCAAAGTCCTGGTCACTAGAAAAAACAACACAGTATACAGACTCCGGAAATAGTAGGAAATCAAAGTCCTGGTCACTAGAAAAAACATATAACAACACAGTATACAGACTCCGGAAATAGGAGGAAATCAAAGTCCTGGTCACTAGAAAAAACAACACAGTATACAGACTCCGGAAATAGGAGGAAATCAAAGTCCTGGTCACTAGAAAAAACATATAACAACACAGTATACAGACTCCGGAAATAGGAGGAAATCAAAGTCCTGGTCACTAGAAAAAAACAACACAGTATACAGACTCCGGAAATAGGAGGAAATCAAAGTCCTGGTCACTAGAAAAAACATATAACAACACAGTATACAGACTCCGGAAATAGTAGGAAATCAAAGTCCTGGTCACTAGAAAAAACAACACAGTATACAGACTCCGGAAATAGTAGGAAATCAAAGTCCTGGTCACTAGAAAAAACAACACAGTATACAGACTCCGGAAATAGGAGGAAATCAAAGTCCTGGTCACTAGAAAAAACAACACAGTATACAGACTCCGGAAATAGTAGGAAATCAAAGTCCTGGTCACTAGAAAAAAACAACACAGTATACAGACTCCGGAAATAGTAGGAAATCAAAGTCCTGGTCACTAGAAAAAAACAACACAGTATACAGACTCCGGAAATAGGAGGAAATCAAAGTCCTGGTCACTAGAAAAAAACAACACAGTATACAGACTCCGGAAATAGTAGGAAATCAAAGTCCTGGTCACTAGAAAAAACAACACAGTATACAGACTCCGGAAATAGTAGGAAATCAAAGTCCTGGTCACTAGAAAAAAACAACACAGTATACAGACTCCGGAAATAGTAGGAAATCAAAGTCCTGGTCACTAGAAAAAAACAACACAGTATACAGACTCCGGAAATAGGAGGAAATCAAAGTCCTGGTCACTAGAAAAAACATATAACAACACAGTATACAGACTCCGGAAATAGTAGGAAATCAAAGTCCTGGTCACTAGAAAAACAACAACACAGTATACAGACTCCGGAAATAGTAGGAAATCAAAGTCCTGGTCACTAGAAAAAACATATAACAACACAGTATACAGACTCCGGAAATAGGAGGAAATCAAAGTCCTGGTCACTAGAAAAAACAACACAGTATACAGACTCCGGAAATAGTAGGAAATCAAAGTCCTGGTCACTAGAAAAAACAACACAGTATACAGACTCCGGAAATAGGAGGAAATCAAAGTCCTGGTCACTAGAAAAAACAACACAGTATACAGACTCCGGAAATAGTAGGAAATCAAAGTCCTGGTCACTAGAAAAAACAACACAGTATACAGACTCCGGAAATAGTAGGAAATCAAAGTCCTGGTCACTAGAAAAAACAACACAGTATACAGACTCCGGAAATAGTAGGAAATCAAAGTCCTGGTCACTAGAAAAAACAACACAGTATACAGACTCCGGAAATAGTAGGAAATCAAAGTCCTGGTCACTAGAAAAAACATATAACAACACAGTATACAGACTCCGGAAATAGGAGGAAATCAAAGTCCTGGTCACTAGAAAAAACAACACAGTATACAGACTCCGGAAATAGTAGGAAATCAAAGTCCTGGTCACTAGAAAAAAACATATAACAACACAGTATACAGACTCCGGAAATAGTAGGAAATCAAAGTCCTGGTCACTAGAAAAAACATATAACAACACAGTATACAGACTCCGGAAATAGTAGGAAATCAAAGTCCTGGTCACTAGAAAAAACAACACAGTATACAGACTCCGGAAATAGTAGGAAATCAAAGTCCTGGTCACTAGAAAAAACATATAACAACACAGTATACAGACTCCGGAAATAGGAGGAAATCAAAGTCCTGGTCACTAGAAAAAACAACACAGTATACAGACTCCGGAAATAGTAGGAAATCAAAGTGCTGGTCACTAGAAAAAACATATAACAACACAGTATACAGACTCCGGAAATAGTAGGAAATCAAAGTGCTGGTCACTAGAAAAAAACATATAACAACACAGTATACAGACTCCGGAAATAGGAGGAAATCAAAGTCCTGGTCACTAGAAAAAACAACACAGTATACAGACTCCGGAAATAGGAGGAAATCAAAGTCCTGGTCACTAGAAAAAACAACACAGTATACAGACTCCGGAAATAGTAGGAAATCAAAGTCCTGGTCACTAGAAAAAACAACACAGTATACAGACTCCGGAAATAGTAGGAAATCAAAGTCCTGGTCACTAGAAAAAACAACACAGTATACAGACTCCGGAAATAGTAGGAAATCAAAGTCCTGGTCACTAGAAAAAACAACACAGTATACAGACTCCGGAAATAGGAGGAAATCAAAGTCCTGGTCACTAGAAAAAAAACATATAACAACACAGTATACAGACTCCGGAAATAGTAGGAAATCAAAAGTCCTGGTCACTAGAAAAAACATACATTATAACAACACAGTATACAGACTCCGGAAATAGTAGGAAATCAAAGTCCTGGTCACTAGAAAAAAATATAACAACACAGTATACAGACTCCGGAAATAGTAGGAAATCAAAGTCCTGGTCACTAGAAAAAACATATAACAACACAGTATACAGACTCCGGAAATAGTAGGAAATCAAAGTCCTGGTCACTAGAAAAAACATATAACAACACAGTATACAGACTCCGGAAATAGTAGGAAATCAAAGTCCTGGTCACTAGAAAAAACAAACACAGTATACAGACTCCGGAAATAGGAGGAAATCAAAGTCCTGATCACTAGAAAAAAACAACACAGTATACAGACTCCGGAAATAGGAGGAAATCAAAGTCCTGGTCACTAGAAAAAACATATAACAACACAGTATACAGACTCCGGAAATAGGAGGAAATCAAAGTCCTGGTCACTAGAAAAAACAACACAGTATACAGACTCCGGAAATAGTAGGAAATCAAAGTCCTGGTCACTAGAAAAAACAACACAGTATACAGACTCCGGAAATAGGAGGAAATCAAAGTCCTGGTCACTAGAAAAAACAACACAGTATACAGACTCCGGAAATAGGAGGAAATCAAAGTCCTGGTCACTAGAAAAAAACAACACAGTATACAGACTCCGGAAATAGGAGGAAATCAAAGTCCTGGTCACTAGAAAAAACAACACAGTATACAGACTCCGGAAATAGGAGGAAATCAAAGTCCTGGTCACTAGAAAAAACATATAACAACACAGTATACAGACTCCGGAAATAGGAGGAAATCAAAGTCCTGGTCACTAGAAAAAACAACACAGTATACAGACTCCGGAAATAGGAGGAAATCAAAGTCCTGGTCACTAGAAAAAAAACAACACAGTATACAGACTCCGGAAATAGGAGGAAATCAAAGTCCTGGTCACTAGAAAAAAACAACACAGTATACAGACTCCGGAAATAGTAGGAAATCAAAGTCCTGGTCACTAGAAAAAAACAACACAGTATACAGACTCCGGAAATAGGAGGAAATCAAAGTCCTGGTCACTAGAAAAAAAACAACACAGTATACAGACACCGGAAATAGGAGGAAATCAAAGTGCTGGTCACTAGAAAAAACAACACAGTATACAGACTCCGGAAATAGTAGGAAATCAAAGTCCTGGTCACTAGAAAAAAAACAACACAGTATACAGACTCCGGAAATAGTAGGAAATCAAAGTCCTGGTCACTAGAAAAAAAACAACACAGTATACAGACTCCGGAAATAGGAGGAAATCAAAGTCCTGGTCACTAGAAAAAACAACACAGTATACAGACTCCGGAAATAGGAGGAAATCAAAGTCCTGGTCACTAGAAAAAACATATAACAACACAGTATACAGACTCCGGAAATAGAGGAAATCAAAGTCCTGGTCACTAGAAAAAACAACACAGTATACAGACTCCGGAAATAGGAGGAAATCAAAGTCCTGGTCACTAGAAAAAACAACACAGTATACAGACTCCGGAAATAGTAGGAAATCAAAGTCCTGGTCACTAGAAAAAACAACAACACAGTATACAGACTCCGGAAATAGTAGGAAATCAAAGTCCTGGTCACTAGAAAAAAACAACACAGTATACAGACTCCGGAAATAGGAGGAAATCAAAGTGCTGGTCACTAGAAAAAACATATAACAACACAGTATACAGACTCCGGAAATAGTAGGAAATCAAAGTGCTGGTCACTAGAAAAAACATATAACAACACAGTATACAGACTCCGGAAATAGGAGGAAATCAAAGTCCTGGTCACTAGAAAAAACAACACAGTATACAGACTCCGGAAATAGTAGGAAATCAAAGTCCTGGTCACTAGAAAAAAACAACACAGTATACAGACTCCGGAAATAGGAGGAAATCAAAGTCCTGGTCACTAGAAAAAACATATAACAACACAGTATACAGACTCCGGAAATAGTAGGAAATCAAAGTGCTGGTCACTAGAAAAAACATATAACAACACAGTATACAGACTCCGGAAATAGGAGGAAATCAAAGTCCTGGTCACTAGAAAAACAACAACACAGTATACAGACTCCGGAAATAGTAGGAAATCAAAGTGGCACTAGAAAAAAACAACACAGTATACAGACTCGACTAGAAAAAACGTCACTAGAAAAAACAACACAGTATACAGACTCCGGAAATAGTAGGAAATCAAAGTCCTGGTCACTAGAAAAAACAACACAGTATACAGACTCCGGAAATAGTAGGAAATCAAAGTCCTGGTCACTAGAAAAAACAACACAGTATACAGACTCCGGAAATAGTAGGAAATCAAAGTCCTGGTCACTAGAAAAAACAACACAGTATACAGACTCCGGAAATAGTAGGAAATCAAAGTCCTGGTCACTAGAAAAAAACAACACAGTATACAGACTCCGGAAATAGTAGGAAATCAAAGTCCTGGTCACTAGAAAAAACATATAACAACACAGTATACAGACTCCGGAAATAGTAGGAAATCAAAGTCCTGGTCACTAGAAAAAACATATAACAACACAGTATACAGACTCCGGAAATAGGAGGAAATCAAAGTCCTGGTCACTAGAAAAAACAACACAGTATACAGACTCCGGAAATAGGAGGAAATCAAAGTCCTGGTCACTAGAAAAAACAACACAGTATACAGACTCCGGAAATAGTAGGAAATCAAAGTCCTGGTCACTAGAAAAAAACAACACAGTATACAGACTCCGGAAATAGTAGGAAATCAAAGTCCTGGTCACTAGAAAAAAACATATAACAACACAGTATACAGACTCCGGAAATAGGAGGAAATCAAAGTCCTGGTCACTAGAAAAACAACAAACACAGTATACAGACTCCGGAAATAGTAGGAAATCAAAGTGCTGGTCACTAGAAAAAACATATAACAACACAGTATACAGACTCCGGAAATAGTAGGAAATCAAAGTCCTGGTCACTAGAAAAAACAACACAGTATACAGACTCCGGAAATAGGAGGAAATCAAAGTCCTGGTCACTAGAAAAAACAACACAGTATACAGACTCCGGAAATAGGAGGAAATCAAAGTCCTGGTCACTAGAAAAAACAACACAGTATACAGACTCCGAAATAGGAGGAAATCAAAGTCCTGGTCACTAGAAAAAACAACACAGTATACAGACTCCGGAAATAGTAGGAAATCAAAGTCCTGGTCACTAGAAAAAAAAAACAACACAGTATACAGACTCCGGAAATAGGAGGAAATCAAAGTCCTGGTCACTAGAAAAAACAACACAGTATACAGACTCCGGAAATAGTAGGAAATCAAAGTCCTGGTCACTAGAAAAAACAACACAGTATACAGACTCCGGAAATAGTAGGAAATCAAAGTCCTGGTCACTAGAAAAAAACAACACAGTATACAGACTCCGGAAATAGTAGGAAATCAAAGTCCTGGTCACTAGAAAAACAACACAGTATACAGACTCCGGAAATAGTAGGAAATCAAAGTCCTGGTCACTAGAAAAAACAACACAGTATACAGACTCCGGAAATAGGAGGAAATCAAAGTCCTGGTCACTAGAAAAAACAACACAGTATACAGACTCCGGAAATAGTAGGAAATCAAAGTCCTGGTCACTAGAAAAAAAACAACACAGTATACAGACTCCGGAAATAGTAGGAAATCAAAGTCCTGGTCACTAGAAAAAACAACACAGTATACACACTCCGGAAATGCATGGAAAAGGTGACATGTTTGTTCCTTGATAAAGCTTCTGAAAACAAATATTTTAAGATTTGTTTCTTGATATAGCTTCTGAAAACAAATATTTCAATCACATATCTGCCGTATCATTATACTTCATATTCCCGATCATTGAAAATTTTATGTCATTCAAATATATTTCAATACTAGTTGTAACTTTATAATAACTATTCCCAAAGTATTATTCCTGTACCTAGTTTGGAAAGTTTCATCATTCAAACACCATTTCTTTCATGAGTTTAACATCCATTACTTTTTGCCATATAGTATCATTGTCATGGCCCAAACTTAATGTACAAGTATAATATCAGAAAAAAAAACTATTTTCTTTCACATACCGTACTTATAGCCGGTTATTTTCGCAGGTATGATATTTTCTCGATTTCGCGGGACATTGCTATGATCGCGAAAATTTGATTCGCGAAATATTGAAAATGGTTGAATAATATCTACGATATCTACCCTTAAATCCATATTGCGAAAATTTGAAACCGATAAAATTTGATTTTCTCTTTTTTAGATAAAATCTTGAAAATTTTGGTCGGCGAAAATAACCGGCCATACGGCAGTTACACTGTCGAAAAAAATAACAAGTTCCCGTTGTATATCAACAACTTAAAAATAGCATTTCCATGGTAACTTCACTATTCTTACCTCGTATTCAGACTGACATTGACGACTTTAGCGTCACGAGGGAAGTAGTGAGAAGGGGTTTCCTTCATCCACGACCTGAAATTGGCTGACGTCGAGGACGGATCAATTCTTAACTCATACTTCCAAGCATTGGCATTGTAAAAGAATATCCAAACCTGTTGAAAATAAAGAAATTATTTCGAATAAAATGTAACTATTTCAGAGTTTGATAATTCTTCTGAAATACAAAGGTTGGTAATGGTTGTAGCTTTCCATTGTAATAATCCGAGTTGCATTTGTAGGAAAATACTATTTTAATACTAATATATAAATTCGGGATCAAGGACGCGGACTATCGTGTTATATATGATTCACGAAATCTTTGAATTTGCGGTCGCGCTCTATCGTGAAATTTCGAGAAAATTATATCAACTGTGATTAAACTTTTTTATCCTGCAACTGTCCCACATACTGACCGATAACTACTGCCGGATAAACTTGTGCTTTAATCGTCAATACGAAATGCTTTATCCGTCAATACAATCATGCGAATTAGTTCCACATCTGACATGTCATTCAGTCTCGCTAAAAAGTGACATCACATTCACCGGAATTAATTCATTTTTACGATATCGGAAATCTCGCATGACGGCGGCGTCCTTTTCTTGGCTCATGGAAAAGGTATGTATTGTAAAGTAATTCTTTGATGGGTATTTGTTGTTTTTTGAGCATTTTCATATCGTTTCATTGGTATTACACACTGAATAGATTTACTGGTACTGTTTGCGAATGCGCTTATATATTTCCCACGGATGTAAAAATAAGTACACTCTCATTCGGTTTAGTGATTGAATCTCTTCCTCCACATCAAAGAAGCGAAACCAAGTAAATAATTGGCAATTTCCTTTCGTTTTGAATGTCATACTGGGTTGCAGGATAAACGGAATATACGGTTAGTATCTTACATTATTAATTAACTACTTGCGTATTGGTAAAAATATGAAAAAACGGTCCGATCAATATCACTGCAAAACTGAGCCAATATCGGCAAAAGTGAGCCAATATTGAAAAACTGAGCCAATACGAGAAAACTGAGCCAATATGGATAACGCGCTAATCGAACGCACGCAGAGACGTTCGGAACACATTTCGGCTTTTCGTCAGCGACTACGTATATTTCCGAGGCGATAACGACCTTCACCTTATCATCCATTCCGCTTCACTGGGGGCAGACGACAACAAACTGAAACATGGTGAGAGTGTCAGACAGGTACGCAAAAAACGGCGAGGACATGCTCGCTGTTTTAATGCATGACATCGATAGATACGAGGCTTTGGGCGAACTAGATGATTTTAACGATGTTCTAAAGAATAATACAGCTGTAAACACAGCGCAAGATCTTGACGGAATCGACATCCAACCCATTTCAACAAGGTTCCAGGATGTGTCTTACGACGAAACTGAAGATGTCATTACTAAATATGCAAGTAGTTAATTAATAATAGTATCATTAATCAGCCAATTCCATATTGGCCCTGTTATTAGGCCTCGGTCTGTCACATTGACCCTCGGCCTACGGCCTCGGGCCAATATGACAGACCTTGGCCTAATAACAGGGCCAATATGAAATTGGCTGATTAATAACCCTATAATACAGGTTTAATTTTGGTGCTCGACACGGAAAGCCGAGATTGCCGAGTCATCAAATCTTTCCTTAGTTTCGCACCAAAATATTGTAAGACACTAACCATGTATTCTCTATATCATTCATGTAATTGCTAAAAAATGCGCGTATTCCTGGTGCCCAATCGAAGGACTGTCCTATTCTTGTGTCCTACTAGAACGAATATACGTACCCGGCCTACTATACCTTTCGGCCGGGTACGAATAGGTTCCTATGTCTCGTAGTGGAGCACTGCCTCCGAAAATCACTCGGGCACAGTTTTCTATACTTTTTTGTAGGTTTCCAATTATTTTAAGCGTATACATGCATTTACATATTATATTTTTGTCTAAAACAAACATAACTACCATTCTTAATATATACCGTATCACTCACAAGACGTCAAATTCACAACTTGTGGAATTGCCGTATAAATTCCCTTCAGAATGACTTTCATATGTATTATGTAAAAAAAATAATGATCGATGAGAATTTGATATTTTATATAGCTCAGTCCTATTCCCTACTAGCTAGTAGGTAAGCGATATCAAAAAAGTACAATAAAATGCAAAAGAAAACGTTTTATAATGGTTTGTAATGTATAATCATTACTTTGCTCCATTAGCAGTAATAGGCACCAATTGTAGCTCTAAAGACGACACCATTTTCTGTCTAAAAGTCTTTTGAGCTACAATATTGCAGCTAGTGTCCTACCTGATGTGGACAGTCTGGCCGACGATTGATATCCACGTGTTTACTACGGAACATCCCAGACCCGGCCACACTACATTCAACTCCCCTCATGTTGTACAGGTCAAACATGTTCACTCGGCTACCACTAGGTATGTGCATTTCGGCTGAAAAAAAATCGGTTTATGTATTAAATAACAGTTATTTACTGAAAAGATCATTAAGAACCATTTCTTTAGAATTTTTCATCATACTGGGGAAAAATCCAGCAACAATGCTTAGTAACAAAAAAAAAATAGATTGAATCTGTGCACTAATAAGCAAATATTTATGTCGGCTAGCTCGCTATCTATATGTCAATTTGCCGGTAAATTGTCATTCCAATAAAAGTCATATATTTTTTTTTCTCTATAAAACAGGCATTTAAAGATAATTTTACAATATTTGTATTTTGGCAATGTTAGAATTTTGTAAGTCCCTATAATTTAACCTCAATTATCAGTGGTTTTTAATTTCTCGCTTCGCAACTCGACGTATAGCCGCCGTTCGAAAACTGAAGAAACATTCTTCCATGAGTGAACAAATACATACCCACTCGATTTAACTCGATTTAAAATAAAGAAATAATGAAATAAGTATAATATCCAATCTTTTATGTTTGCATTTTTGGATTTTTTGATTTCGTAACTGTTTACATCATCAGTTTAATTTTTGCAACGAAATTGCGACAATACATGTATATGTTTGGTGTGATAGAATACGAAGAAAGGCTTATAGCATTTCTGAAAATCAAAATGTATTTTTTATAATACGTGTAATTGACTTCCCCTACACGTGTAAAGTAACAAAAACCATTACGACACACAACACATATTTACACTACGTAATTAGATAAAAATAGGTATGGTATTATTGATACATCATGGAGAATACATTGTGAGTTAGGGTGATTTAGTGCAGACTGATCAGTGAAAACTTCCGCCTGGCAGGACATGTATAGACTTCATAATCTGTTGTTATTGATCTCAAGACGAATACATGCACAAGTTCTAAATTAAAAAAAAAAACTGAATGAATGCACGAGCCTTGAATGGTTATCATGGAAGACATGCAAACGTCTTTGATAAAGTGGGCTAGTTGGTTGGTTATGCTTGGGAAAGGTAAATGTATTTATGTAAGCTGTAAGCTTGTTTTCCAATTACCAAATATTCTATGATGTGTATGCATATTTATCACTTAACTGGCCAATCCAGCCATGTCATACGACCATTTCTGAATCATCGTACGACACACGTGTAATAACACTATTATGACACCAGAGGTAGTTTTGACGTCACATGATTGTCTTAGTGGACTGAAATGTCAAATCCGAGACGAACTTCTACTGTTTTTATATACGAAATTAGAGACGAAATTAAAAGTTTCTGTTATTAAAAGTCATGTGACTCTTACAGAATCTTACACACATGACAATGAAATATGAAATTGATTAAACTCGTTAAATAATGTAATGCGCATATAAAATTATTTAACGAGCCTGATAAATTTCATATCACAAATCCACTCAGATTAACATATGAATAAATATTGTTTAGACTAGATCATCATTGGCATTTATCAGATAAACTTTACACGATAGGACCTGGCCCCGAATTCTCGAAACAAACTTATTTCAAAAACTGACTTAAGTCATAATTGTGATATAAGTTACATAAAAACTTAAGTTTTGACTTAAGTCTGCACTTTTGTTTCGAGAAATTGAGGCCAGATCACACAATCGAGAGTTTCAGAAGTTTTTTTTGTTTGCTATTTTGATAGTAGGGCTTTGGTTAGCCCCACTCACGCTTTTCTTTATTTTACTTAGTATCTTCTGTTTCTCCTGGTACATTAGCAATGGTAGGCCATATTTTGTTTCGAGTTTGATTACTTATTTCTATAAATATTTCGTTTGAATGTTAAAAAAGAATCCAACAGGGCACACTTGTTCAAAGGATTATTAGCTTAAACTTGATTAGTGAAATTTCCATTTTTAATTTGCTCTAAAATTTGTGATTATATCTTCAATAAAATCTGTAAGGAAGTAAAGAATGGAATTCTTAAGAACCGGATATTTTGTTTTAATTTGTATACCCATTGTTGTTAAACTGTGATTAGCCTAATCACCTTTGGAACAACTGTGCCCATGTGACTTTTTAACAGTAATTGGTTTTGTAGTTCCTATGTTTGATGATGCATATACATTGTACTATTTTGTTAGACAATTGTGTATTAATATTCTACCCAACACTGATAAGAACCTGGTTTTTTTAATATTGTGTTTTTAGAGTTTACTCTATATAAATAAAGTTTCATAATTTAAAAAACAACATCTATTTCAGTTATACTTTTAATTCATTCTATCATGTGAAATTCCAAAATGTTTTGAGGGACCATTTCCCGTGAATTTTTATAACCAATAGGAGGCGGCGTTACAAACAGTTACTTTTTTAACGTTATCAAAAACCAAAAGTGTGATCAGTTGTGATATTCAATCAATTTTAAAAAAAGTACTGATACCTTAAGTGCAGTAAATGTAATAAAATGTAGAAATACTAAATTCCAAAATAATAAGTCAAAGTAATTTACCGGTCGGACCTGTACAGTGCTCCTTATAATGTCTTGAATTTTTGTACCCGGCGTTGCCAACCGATTTCTATATATTTCACAAATCACAAACGTATATTTGTATGACGGTTGTTTTCTATGAAATGTTTATTATTCCCAGAACACTTGTCTTCTACGCCTTTTAAGGCTTAAGCTATCTGCATGAATCCCTAGGGGTAATACAACCATCATTTTGGTCTGTATCGTATGGGAGGAAGCAATCCTTTCATGAAAGCTGTGTGGACTTTTTTTTTTTTTTTAGATAATTCAGCTTTTGGAAGATGAAATCAAGCTTCCACGCATTTACAAATCATTTGGTGTTGTTCCTTCTTTTACAAACTTATTTTATTACATATAGAATTCTCTATCATGTCTGCATTGTTGATGCCAATAACCGATCGTCGACCAATACGACTATACTTACTGTTTCTGTATGTTCGTTTTCTCTATCTGGATACATAAATAAGGGATAACTTATGTAGGCTTATGCTTGTTATCATCCTCGATACTCCAGGGTTCCGATCACTTACGATCTCTACACCCCTGGACTATCTCATCGTAAAACTGGAGGCAACAGAACAGAACAAAGAACCGTATAACGGTACACTGTGGTTGACTATGTGGCTTTGAAGTTGAGCGTCGCTCTCTCTGTAGTCTTCAAAGGAAATCTTTGCTGGTCTGTGATTGGTCAAATATTTTCAGTTGAGCTGCCTTCAATTTCACTATGAGATAGTCCAGGGATGTAGAGATCGTAAGTGATCGGAACCCCTGGAGTATCGAGGATGGCTTGTTATTAAAGCCTTGTTCTTATATTACTGAATAAGAGTTTTGTGAAATAAATTGTAATCACGTTTTGTTTCCATTAGTCCTCTCATAAATTAAAGAATTTGTTTTCATCATTACTATTGACCTTTACGCTATTAAATTTGTACTGATTTGGCAACAAAATATGAATACATAAAAAAACATAAATAAGGAGTTAAAGTTGTTAATAAACCGTTAATACAGAACAAATTATCGAATTTATTAATTAATAAACAGACAAAAAATAAGTTATCGAATAAAATTTTAAAAAGGGAAGAATAGAAACAAAGTATATGATGGCATTCCAACATTTTCCGTACTTACTAGTGAACGTCTTAGTCTTTGTAATATTAAATTTCATATCCGATATGAAAGCTGTTATAGTTACCTTTAATTGATCCAGACAAAGTGCCAGGTATCATCAGTGAAAGGACAAACAACACGCTACCTAACCCTGACACTCCGGAGGAAGTAATCCAAATGTTCATTCTGGATACTCCCATGATCGCAAACCTGCAAGTAACTTCTATGCCAGTTATCCAGCTATGTGTTACAGGGATATCTTACTAAACTACTGTTCCATGAACGACTGGTCCACTGAACTTCTGGTTCATCCGTATGATCACTAGAACTATTGGATCATCATGATAAATCCATGAAATACGGTCGCATTATTTTTCGACCACTCCGGATGGGATCCCGTTTCCAAAACTACTGGCCGACTATAAATATACCTGTCTAGCAATTGTTCTGCTGGTGCAGTTACTTAACTACTGCTTATTTTCCAGAGTTTTCAATAAATTCTCAAAATCCTTAAAATATTGGTTCACCTGGTCATTCCCCGGACTTATTGTTCATCAGTCCTCTATTTCTTGATTCTCTACATCAATTACTATCTTCTCATTTCAGTTAATTTTTCCAAATTTCAAGTCCATCAATACAAATCCATGGACTACATAAGGCACAAAGGTATAATTCCACGAACCACCAAAACACGAGTAAATAAAACATTTAGTCAATCTTTACTAATCCATGAACTAACTGTTTTATCAACGAAATTTCCTGGATTACTGTTTCAGTAGTATAAATCACTGAACCGCTGTTTACTAAACAATCTTTCCGTAACTACGACCATCCATCCTGTCCCTGCTGCCGTATGTACTACCTGGTGTCCTATCACCGGGGCCAATACTGGTTGATTAGGAAAGCGTTATTGCACTTCACGGTGATCGACACCATACAATTTAATAGATCCTAACCAACAAGCCGCGGTTGTTTGTAGGAAGCACCAGGTACTCCTCCTCATATATTCATCAACAGTGGTGGTGTCGCGACGGGGAAATAGAATCAGTCGGTGCTTTTTTCCTTCATCCATAAACCTGGATTTAAATATATTATTGTAGATAATGCAATTAAATCAAAACTATGTATATCGGCAATAAAAATTTTCTTATCGAAATTATGAAATAAAATATATATTAAATTCAAACATTTCTATTGGAAATATTTTCTACAATGAATTAATAGCTTAATTTTAATGTTGGAACTCCATATCCCCTTCATTATTAAATTTCCAACTCGAATCCAATGATTTGCAATGGTATGGACGATTGAGCCCTTGGTAGATGTCTGATCCGGCCATGGAATAACTGGTTCATTACGAATTTCAAAAGTAAAAATGCTTTCTAACAGTTATCATCCATAAGCAACAATAACAGGATTTTGGAAATCCAGATTGAAATTAAGGTTAAATATATTAATTTTTATAATGAATAGGTAAACACATAAGAGTATTAGGATTTTTCAGTGCAAATCATAATGGGTACTTTGATCGGAGTATGAGCTGAAAGACACTGTCTTGACTTTTTTATCTATATATAGTAGTCTATATATAGTGTTATATGAGAACCTAAACTTTAGTTATTGAAAACTATATAAAAAGTAATATTATTCAGCTGATTTTGTAATACATTACGAAACTTTAACATTGTGGGCTATGTAAAAGCATTTAGTTGGTTGGTCACTCTAGCAGTATGTCTCGTATAGGCTTTGTTCGAATTAATTAAAGATGTGTATGAAAACAAGTATTTGATTTACCCTTGAAATTACTTTACTTTAATCAAGAAGGAGACACGGAGACGGAAAATCGGTTATAAATTGGAAAACGTGGACAGTTATTGGAAATTTTTAAAGCGTGAAACGAATCCAATAATCTTTGTGTGGTGTCAAGCACTTACGCACTAAAACAAATCTTTTATAGTTTACATTGTGTAGCTCAAAATCCACACAGTGTTTAGACTTTGGTAACGAAGGAGAGGAAACCCCAGAATGACGACAATGAGAGCAGATTTAGGTCAGGAGTAGGGATGTAACAGACTTCTGTTGATAAAGAAGTACGAGAACAGAACCAATTTCACAACATATGCTACATGTGATTAATTTCAGCTCAAACGTCTTCTAAATCCTCATCATTCTGTGCGTCCGTGATCAATATTCGCCGTAGTCACGCTACTGCTCAGGCGCGTTTGACCAGGTAAAGTTTATAGTTTTCGAATAAATAATAACATTACTATGAACAATGTCATGTGACTAAGTGGCTCTTCCGGACAGTACGATTAATGTGTGTTTAAAACGGAAACGCCATGCACTCGAGATATATAGATTTACTGGGTGTATATCGAGTTTAATGAATTAACCCCTCCGTTAGTTGTGAGTAGGTCCTTAAATATATGATATAGATAAGTTTACGCGAATACTGCAAGAAGGGAAAGCAGGGATTGTGCTATCCAGAAATGGAAATCTTATTATTTGGATATTGGGATCATAAATGTATCTGTAAATAGAAATAGGTAGCGATGTTTAACAGTTTATTGATTGCATATTCTCCGTGGTATATTAGCTTATTAGTACAAGTAATATATAAATACATGTATGTGTAATTAAAATGGTGAGGTACCAATTATTTTCTTTCTGATTAACTTTTTGATACAACACATCTTGAAAACAATCAAATAGACAGACAGACATAATAACAGGATGGTCATTTGCAAATTGATCGCTAAATCAATTTAGCAATGGTTAAATAAGAACCAAATATAGATTTGTACCGAGACTCCTAATATGATACGATATCGGAATAATAACGCCCAGAAAGTAAACACATTTTTATGCTGGACCAAAAACTAAAATGGTGTGTAATTTATTAGCTTCATATGCCTCCACCCTGCAAAGAGTAGCATTTTGGTGGACACTTGCGAAAAAAGGTCACAACAATGCGTTTTGTATTTTGAAGACACAAAAAATACTAGGACATAACATAAGGATTAAGATATAAAAAATGGAATGGTTACACTTATACAGTTTAGCTAATCAAGTCGCCTCCGTGTTTAATGTAAGCAAAGAAAAAAAATTGTAATGAACGACTGATCGCCTAAAATAAAAAAAAAATGTTCAAATCTATTATTTGCTGCGAATGATGTAAGATGTTTTCAAAGAAAAATTAAAATGTCCATTCCATTGCCTCCTAAGTGTCGAGAATGGAAACCAGGGGGGGGGGGGGGGGGGGCAGGCTGGGCCCCCAACCCCCCCCGTTCCCCAGGACGGAGGGGCAAACATGTCTTTTTGCCCCCCCCCCCCATTTTCGCCGACTGAAATTTTCTAAAAATGTTTATTTGAAAGAAAAAAGGGTCCTCCTGCACATTTTTCGTACTTCATTCTAGAAAATTTTCCGCTGCGCGTCGTATTTCCTAAAACGTTCAAGCACATAATGTCAAACCTTAAATAGGCCTAGTCAAAATTCAATACACAGGATTTTATGTACTACCTAAAAAAATTCTCTTAAAAGATCAATTTGTTTATGTCTTAGCGAGACAATATTAATTCATTTTTTATGTTACACAACCATGTGCCGATGGTGTGAAGCCGGTGTATTCAGATCGAGTAGGGTTGCATAATGTTTTGACGATACAATTATCATTTCTAAATGCAAGTAGCTTTAAATAGAAAAATTACCATGTTAAGAACGCTTTATAATCATTAAAATACATCGTAAAACTCATCTCAGCCATTCTAAACCGTAATTTTTTTTCCGGGGTAGACACCCGGACCCCCCAAACACCAAAATCTCGCGCTTTCGGGCGCTCGCAAATTCATCAAAACTCATTTAAGCTATTCTAAATCGTAATATTTTTCCTAGAGGAGGCCCCGGACCCCCCAAACACCAAAATCCCGCGCTTTCGGGCGCTCGCAAAATCATCAAAATACATTGTAAAACTCATCTCAGCCATTCTAAATTACTATATTTTTTCCGTGGGTCACCCTCAGACACCTAAAACACTAAAATCTCGCGCCTTCGGCGCTCACACGCTAATCTGGCCAATTTGCGTATTCGTTAATATCCTTTTATAGCGACCCCACTGTCTATAAATGTGTACAAGGATTAAATTTACTGATATATGAAAAATGTACATAAAACATATATGGTTGGGAGTTGAATTAATCTCCTCCTGTAGGTGCGGCGGGGGGGGGGGGGGGGGGGGGGGGGGGAGTGTTACAAAATATTGAGGACCTTTGCCCTCCCATTACATTTCATCTTCCTACGCCACTGGAAACCATTTCTGTCAGTAACATTTGGTCAACGTAGAATATTTTAACGAATCATTAAGTTTGTTTCCGTTTTGAGAACTACCTGCTATAATTAGTTTTCATATTGCTAATGGCTAGTGTCACATAAACAACACAACATCTGCATTGTAAAAACAATAAAAAATAAATCATGATTTGGAATGACAAAAAATGGTGATTAACGTACTGTAAATGTTTTTTATGGTCGAAATCAATATTGAATACTAAGTTTCACCTAGCCATCGTCAGTGAAATTTTATCTATCGGATTGATCGAAATAATTGAATTTCATTTCATCAACATTAGTGAAATTAAAATGGATTTGTATTTCCTTATCAAAGTTATTATTTGAACGTCAATAGAAATCTGATATTAAATAAAATTTCTAATTAATATCTAATTAACTGCGTATAGCGCTTGGCTCGAAGCAGACCACTCAAAAACAGAGAACTTTCCAGGTAATACGGATTGTTTTGTTCGAGTTTTTTTTTTGACACAATGGAACCAGTTTCTCTGTGCGTAACATTGCTTTTTTTGACATGTACCGTATTGAGAAATAGTAAACCTGAAATAATATTGATCCACCGCCGATGCAACATTGCCCGGTCTGCGTGTTGAATAAAAAGATCGATGACCAAACAAGTTATTTTGTTTTGTCACTGTGGTCAGGGGCATTCCAATGTCGATACCTGAATGGAAAATTATCTGTTTTTAAAGACTTCTTCCTTTTTGGTACAATTGTAGTTTTCAAGATGTGCAGAGATGGCGATAAACCAAGGAACACACAACATACGAAACATATTGAAAATCAAGATGTACGGGTATTTGAATTGCTATTCAGCAACATTGTCACCACAGATACAGCAATGGAACAAACAATGTGAATTCCAACGTGGTTGGTAGTATGACTCTAATTAAAGAGAAGTGTTTAATAGTAGAAAATATGCGAGTTGTTTTTGTTTACCTAGAGATATATTGCATAATAATTTTATTTTACAATGTAAATAAGATAATCCTTTGTTGATCATATTTATCAGTAATACATGTACATGTTGGAACACAAGTTAAAAACAATCCTGCTGATACCATGACTAGTTGGCTGATAAGGGTATGTCAATGGTTTAGTTATAAACGTTTTATAACGTGCTTTGTTTGGGTTTTTTCAGCTGAAATAAGTAAAACATTTACAATATCTAACTCTATATTACAGTTACAATATGTAAAAAAAATCAGTCTTACCATTGACTGATATTTCAGGAATTTCAGAAAGCAATGTAAACTAGTAAAGTCATACTTAATTTAAATGTAAATGTCAAACAAAAGCCTACACGAATGGCCAAGGTATAACACGACAGAAATCGGTGTAGGTATGCAAAGCCGCATTCCCCATTCTTTATTGTGACGTCATCATCTGTTTTCAAATATCAGCTTTCAAAAGTCGACGTAATCCGACGTCTCTTTACGTACATAATCTATTCATAAGTCATATATTTTATCGTGTATGCTAGAAACAAAACGATTTCAGAGAGAAAGGCACCATACGAAAATTAAGATGTGACATTAGATTCAAGTGGGTACTTTCTAGGGGTGCGATATCAATCGAGGGTGTGATATCACCCTGCATTGTGGCTGATATCAACAAGCGGATTTTTTTTTAATTTATCGTGTAAACAAAACGGATGTGATCTGAAGTAAAAATATGATAAAACTCTCTTTTACACGGGAACGGAAAAGAAATATCACACGTGATACGCGATATTATGTGACGTCATTGATACATGCGGTGGTCATTGTAGACAACGTCATCAATTTCGACTCCTAATAAAGCACATGAAAATACTTCTAGGAGTGAAATTTCACCATATTTCGGTAGAATATGATTCTGTCAGAAGACCAGTAATAAAGTCAACCTCTGGGAAACATTTCGACTTCAAACACTCGGCAAGCCTCATGTTGGCCAGCAATTATATTAATCTTTCACTCGAGTTGATATATCCCTGCCACATGGAGATCAATGTAACATTCTACTAATTTTCCATTACACCTGGATTAAACCTTTATATTACCTTAACGAGTCATAGTTTCTCAATTAAGTATGCTAGTATCCCATTTCTATGTACCAGAAAGTATAAGTTTTTTTTAGTTTTTTTTACATAACGTTAAGCATATCAAAAATGTGTCATGGTCATTGATGAGCATATCAAAAATGTGTCATGGTCATTGATGAGCATATCAAAAATGTGTCATGGTCATAGATGAGCATATCAAAAATGTGTTATGGTCATAGATGAGCCATACTTTAAACTCCCTCTACCAAACTGTGTCGGTCACAAACCGTAATTCTGACTTACTGTTTGTTTCGTTTGAAATTGTTTTGTAGCTTTTCGCTTTGATATTTTTTGTTTATTTGATAATTGTTCATTGAACCTTTCTTTGTTGTGTTGAATACATTTCGATCCCAATGTGAGCGAGATCTATTGTACTCTTTAGTGGTATTGTGATTATCAATGATCTGTAAAATGATTCTAGCTAAACAACAATGGTGATTGAAACGTCCAAATCAATTTACTATCTACACAAATCAATATAAACAATTAACATTGACCTAGTGCTTCAAAACAGGTACGGTAGGACAGACGGGCGATAGCTGAGTTGAAAGGAAATTGACAATGGCATTCCATTTCAAAAACACTAGGTGCATCTGGTGATATTGAATATGGTATCAGCACGAGCAGCGTACCACGTTTTTATCTCACTGTGCCGACAGAAAATGAAAGGTTTGTTAGATGTTTTGCTGATAAAATCTCGAGTGTTCATTTGAAACTAACTAGAGATATCAAATATGCTACCCGTATGAGTAAATATACGACCAATTATAAATTGATCAGTCTGGGCTTGGCTGGGCAGACAAAGTTATTCAAAAGCACATTAACTAATTGATGTTTACTCGCATCTCGCATGTTGAATTTATATTAACAAAGATAAAGAGTAACGAGAATAATTACCATTTATAATTTGAATACTTTCCCCTTCAGTAGCTTGTGAATGTAAATAAATTGATTAAATATTAATTAAAAGTGTGAAATCTAAACCAGGTAGTTACGTCCAATGAATTGATACAATGGAAACGTACAGAATTTCCTTTTTACCTTCACCAAGTTAATGATATATCCGTTAAACAGAACAAAAGAAACTAGATTTATTATTGTACTAATGGTTAAATCATTAGAAATGCATTATTCAACAAAATGGTTTACTTTAAACTACATACTTCTAAATTGACTGCATAGATATGCGCTTCCCGGTTGCAAAGTAGAAGAGAGACATCATATTTTTTTTTAGTTTTTTTAGTCTAATGAGTAGTATTAAATATAATATCAAAACTGTAACTTTCACCATTTTGCCATTTTCAGGGTTGTAAAGTTGATTAATAAATGTCTAGACATGATAAAACAATTTTTTTAGTTAATTAAGTCACATATCTGTCACAAATACCCCACAAATATCCCACTCAGCAATTTGTCCTTGTTTTGAAATATATGGTGTTCAAAGGGTTGTCGTACGATGTCATTTCCCGGATTTTGTTCACAATTTCATTATTTTCATGTTTAAATAGAGATAATAAGCAACAGGAAAGAAAATGACAAATGAAAACTCTTACAGCTACTATATATTAAGCACCTTGGTTTTTGTTCAGGACAATTATTGTCAGTTTATACGGAATATTACAAATGTACTGTTTCGGATAGCGTACCAATTTGGGTAGCATTATGTTCAACTATGAAACATGACATATTCGTGTATACTGTCTTAGTAAATAATTTCACGGGTTAAAATATTTCCTGTTAGCCCATAGAACTATAATATCTAGATAACAGAACCAATTCGATATCCGTAAATTATTACTCTCATGGGACTCGTCAGAATTCCCGTGCAATGATAATAGAATCGAAAGCAACTGTATCTAGGTTAATTGATATGTCACTCGGGTCTAGAAACAAAATGTTAAAAAATCAAGTCTCCAATGTATGGATAGCTAGGTTTATAATGCTTGACAAACAAAATTGATATATGTATATAAGTTAATAGTTTTGCATATATTACTTCTGTAGCACTTTCCATTGGTTATTCTGAGCAGTATTGGGGCCGCAGTGGACGAGTGGTGAAAGATACCTCCACATATTACCACAGACCCTAAACCTCTGGGTCGCGAGTTCGAATCCCAAGTTGGGCAGTTGCCAAGTACTGACCGCTGGTCGGTGTTTGTTCTCCATGTACCCCGGCTTTCCTCCACCAACAAAATCTGGCACGTCCTTACCTGGCCCTGACTGTTAATAGGGCGTTAAACTAATAAAACTCAAACAAACCTCTGAACAGTATATTCATTGTAACATTACGATAGGGATAAATCATAAAGCGTTATGTGTAGGATTTAATAATAAAACTTGAGATTTCCTTTCTATTGAAGCTTTAAGCAGACTACGTTATCAATAGTAAAAACATATCCAAACGACTTAAACACAACGTATTTATTATATGAAATGGAAGAATAAAAACGCAATAATTTTGTATGCAAACTGATTACAGCATATTGTATTTTCTATTTTTGTAATTATTTTAGAGCATCTTATATAACCATATAAGTAAGCTCATTGTGAATTATCAATAAGCAATTTATGGTACAGTATGTGAACTTTGGGGAAATAAAAAAGATTCTATAGGTATATTTGTATTTCCATATTTGTTTCCTATGTGCAATGTATACACATGTAAGAAAACACCTGTGGTGTGAGTGAATGTTATTACTCATTGCCTACCGAGATAGTGGTGTTTGTACATATTTTCTCTGAGCCCTGTTGCTATAATTAACACGTGTACCCTCCTCACTCTGTACACTCCTTCGATATATTTGTACTTTGTACCCTTCCGATACCTTACTAACCATTGTGTAGCATGATTACAGACAAACATGAAGAAAGTTATTTTTGTTAATGTTTTAATGGTTTTGTGTGGCATTGTAGGTAAGTGTTAATGCTAATTGGTTGAAAAAATGTTGTTGTACATTGAGTTTTAATACTTTTTTTTCTGGTTAGCAGTAATTTATCTTTAAACTTGTAAATACTGTTAAAGCTTGTTACATATGTATTTAGACATTTTTTTTCACACGAAATGTTCTTTTCATAATTGTTTGTATATGCACAGATTCATTTTTATTTCATTTTGTTACAATCCAAAATGTTTGTGATAAAAGTACAATCATGTGAAAGTTGACTAAGTACAAATATCTTGGTGACATTGTA
The DNA here is from genome assembly GCF_041381155.1 of Argopecten irradians. Classification (NCBI taxonomy): domain Eukaryota; kingdom Metazoa; phylum Mollusca; class Bivalvia; order Pectinida; family Pectinidae; genus Argopecten; species Argopecten irradians. Next base: position 17,891,526 of record NC_091147.1, read on the forward strand.
CCTCATCGGTAAATATTTTTTTACCTTTTTTATTATCATTGTTCGGTGTTTTTAATGCATACATGCTTTATTGTTACGATTCGTTTCCTATTTGAAATTGATTTAAAAGATTTAACACAACAGTTTCTCTTTTGTAACATTTGAATATACCATCAGTATACATCATCCCAGTACATGCTGAAAGGTGTTACTCAGTTATGCTGAGTTGTAGATTGGTGTAGTTAATAGTTCTGGTTGATTCGTTATGTTGCAATTAAAATAGTCTTTACTAAAAATACCAACTACTTTAGTAACTATATGAAAAATCAGCTCATCACTGCCATCAGGAACACTTTCTAAAATTGTTCCGCAGGGTCTCTTACGTAGTCAAGCTTTGATATTTAAATGTGTTTGCAAGATATAACATCTTGTTAATAAAAAAACATACTATCATTATTACAGAAAGAAAAAAGAACCTTCAAATGAATAGACATTGCTTTTTAAAAAGTTTAACATTCAAAGGAATACCAAATGTATGAAATGAAGTTTCTTACATCAAAACAATACAGCTACTATTATGTAATCAGAACAAAGTTGATATAAGTATCACTTACATGTGATGCAATATCACAGGTATCTGGGTGTACCAATTAATAAAATAATACTGGTGTTAATTTAGCAGCAGAACGTTTAAATAATTTGATATCAATACTGTTTTGTTTTGTTTCCAGAAGTTAGAGCAGACAAACCCGACTGTCCTCCAGATAAACCTCAGGTCTATTGTTTTGTGCCAGCTTGTGACGAGTCCTCTTGCTCGGTTAAAGGCGCTACCTGTGTGTAAGTACTGTTTAATAACTTAAGGATTTATTCAATGAGAAGTATTTTGATAATATTTTCCAAGATTTTATTAAACACCGAACTTCACGTATAGTATTTCATAAAAATATAAGCTTTTCCTAATTTCTCACAAAAATGAAAGAGAGAAAAAAAAAAAGAAAATCTCATAATTACATACACTTGTGGCGACAATTTTTGCACCTGAATCGAACTAGTAATTCTGTACCTAATTTCTTTTATTGTTTTCTTTTGTTCTTTATCTATTAATAAGAAATATTCTTAATTTCCTTGTGGCAAAAACATTTCATTAGAGTATTTGCTGCGACATGTAGCCAAAACAACGCCTGCTCTTTCAGCCCGATCTGTTCTGATAGTGTCCTTTATTCTATATGATGATATTTGTGGATGATCTTAGTTTTGTTATTTTGTTTTTATCATATGATATGGGTTATAATACAGCTAAGTATCAATTCAATACATTACAACATTCGTTTTCGGAATGTTTTAGTGTTAAATCAAGTATTAATTCCTTCGCAAATATCAGTTTCATATATTAACACCGGTAAATCGAAATGAGTTTGAATAAAGTAATGGAATAAGGAACAACGGATACTCTACAAAACTATCTAAATAATGTGTTGTGTAACTACCGCCTTAATGTACAGACAATTTAATCATGTTTTGCATTTCATTTCTATCTTCCAGTCACGAAACCATTACTATAAATAGTTAATGGTATATCCGTGTTTGAAAAACATCATGTATAATTAATTAGCTGCTGTATTGTGTTACCAGTGGTAAACATCCGCTCCACAGATATGATAAACTATTCCAGGTCATCTTCCTGTGGTGGTTGTATAGCTATTTGGACTGGACCCGAAGGTCGGCGACTCGATGACATTCTATGTGCTCCTCCTCCAACAACAAAACCATCAACAATTAAAACAACGACTACGCTTCCAACAACAACAGCCACTACAACAATTACTGAAACGGCAGCAATTTCACTAACAACAACATCCACACAAAAAATGTCCACTCCATCAACGAATCCAAGCTTACCGACATCAACAGCAGACACCGATGGTCTTGTTCTCACTGCAATAGAAATATCTTCGTTAAGGAAACGCGTCCTCAGAAATAACGTTCAAGTAAAATCGAGAGATTCAGATGTTGAAGATGACGTTACAAAGACATTTTGGATGAGGTTGAAACAAATGCATAAACAGCAACTGATGAAACCAAAAAAATAAAACTGAATGAAATATGGAAATTTAAAATCCAATGAACGAACGAAGGCTCTACATGCCAATTGCATTGTATACTGTTAAGGGGTTAAAAAATCCCGAATCTTCACTTGTTGTTTGAGTCCGATGCCAAAAGGTATCTCTGTACATACTTGCATTAACATGAACAAGAACAAAACCAAACATTTTTGACGATCATCTTGGGGTATTAAGTCTTCAAATGAACTTTGCCAGTAGCGAGCCAATGAAGGACTTTTTTATCAATTGACATTATATACATCATGCATAATAGTTAGGAAAATTATACAAAAATGTTGGAAAGCCGGTGATGTAAGTAGAAAAATAAAAAGATAAATATAGAAGATGCTCTGCTTGATTTTTTATCCGGCATGACAAAATTGTATTCTCACGACGAACAAATAACGACGCTAATAATGAAGCCGATGAGCGACTAAATTTGATAATGACCACTTATGTTTATTTACAATTGTAACATAAGACCAAATCTGTCAAAGTTGTGATCAAAAACCTTGCAAGAATTACTTAATGGAGATATTGACAGAGCCTTACTGCCAGATTTGAAACCTGCATCGCTGAGGATACTCGCTCCAATTTATAGACATACAATTTTCATAGACAATTGTTCAGCTCTAACAACGTTAACGGTTCTAATAGACGTGATTTAATCTGTTTATTAAGTCTGAGAGGAAACTATTATATTTTTTCGAAGAAAACTTAGACAGCTGTAGTCACCCAGAAAACACCACTGGGCTACTCCAACAAGCTTGGAGATCTTCATTCTTAGTAAATCCTATGTTCTTAGAGTGAATCTTCACGTTTTTGCCGATTTTCCTTACCTAAATTGATTTATCGATTAAAGGTTGCAATGCATGAAAACCAACGTTTATTAAATCGTTCTCTTCAATAAATTGTGCATCTTGGAGACCTGCTGCAAATATGAGAATAGGCCGGCACCTTTTCGTTGGTAATTTGTTTGGTATTTTTGTTTGTCGGTAATTTTTATGTATGTAACCAAGACATGTATTACAAAACAATGACCCAGATGCAAAATGTATATTCAGAAAAAGTCTTTATTACGTTTTCCAATAACTTCAATCTCAATAATAAATCATTAATATTTAAACAGATGTATAACTTCACGCTGACGCGAGCATTGTATACTTACATATATACATAAACACATGTAATTAACAAACTACAGCAAACTTAAGGTGACCTCATAAATTGTACATCACAATGTCTGCATTGTGAAAGCTGGCAACGAAAGTTAAAAAATCCGTACAGAGAAAAAGATCTTCTAAATGTTTTGCAGACAATTCCAACGCTGGACTAATTACATGTCAGTATCCTGACATGAAATAAAAATGGCCGTCCAGCACCATTGGAAATGATGGCCGATATACAGGGTCATCTGCAAACCATCAGAGAAGTTTCAATATGATTTTTGTATTGTGGGTACATCAACATTACTTGAACGTACAATCAGGTTAAAGATTTCACTTGCCTGATGATTATACTTTTTGCACCATAGGAGCAAGAGTCGAAGTGGCTACATTTTCAATGAATGAAAATGATTCCGACAACCTCCCGTTTTCAATATTTTCATTGTTTCAAGTGACATGTCAAAAGCCATACATAGTTTTCAATGTTTCAAGTGACATGTCAAAAGCCATACATAGTATTAATGTTATCACGTGACAGGTCAAAAGGCATGCAGAGTATTAATTTTATAAATAGTTTTCTGACACGGGACAGCACCTACCGGTTCATTTCTTACCACAACTCACAGTTAGCAGTGATGAACCACACACCTGATACTAGCTGCAAAATTGTAGCTCAAAAGACTTTTAGACCGAAAATTGTGTCGTTTTTAAGGTATAGTAGGTCGGGTACGTATATTCGTTCTAACCTGATACAAACATCTACTCCACACGTTATGGACACGCTGACTGAACGACGGAATGACGCCAGAAGGAATTGAAGACAGGCAGAAGATAAATATAGAGACTTCAATACTCGAGTATTGGTAATGAAGTATCAGTTTTCAAAAAAGATGACTATTCTTGATTAAGCGATACATTATCATGCAAAATGCGAAATATGCCCATAAACGAATTATTTAGTAAATAATGCATTCACACATTCATTAATTAATAAAATAGAATAATCCGTATGGTAATAACGCTCTTTTTCAAGAATTCAAACAGAAAGAGTATGATAACAGAAAACTGTAAACTTAACTCCGAGGTATCAATGAGTTTTGAGGTCTCCTTAATAATTTAATTAAGATAAGTTTCCTAACACAAACTAATAAATAAAATCCATTAAAACATTACCACATTCTAAAGAGTATTTCCACGTTTCTATAGAAGCAAACCATATACCATCACCGTAAACAATGTAAAACGTTAGGGGTTCTAGTATAAGAACAAATAATCAAACTGAGTGCACTCCGTTGCTTGCAACAAAAAGATAACAAGAGCCCAAGAGGCCTGGATGGTCACCTGAGTGCTGTTACAGAAAGAGCATTGAAAAATTGGTTCAAATCTGTAAAAAGTATGTTTGAATTGGAATAAATTCAAGTTGAACCTTCGTATTAGATTTTTTTTTTCATTTTGATAGTTAGTGTATTATGTTACCAAACCTTATGCTTAAAATTCCAATTTGCTTTGCCAACGTTAAACAAACAAGAGACCCAGAGGGCCTGTATCGCTCACCTGTTTTTTCTTTCTTTCAGTAATTCTATAATTTAATAGTTAGTGATTCAAAAATCACAAAGACAAATTAACCCCAAGATTTGTTTAATTTTGAATCCCAACCATATAATGATGCTATAGATACCATACGAATATGCTATCCAATACATCGTTGGGAGAGAAAGTAATTTATATGAAAATAAAAGCCTAATTAACCTTTATGGCCCCACGCCTAAGGCCCCAGGGGGGTTAGTCCTATCATTTTTACAATTTTGAATCCCCATTCTATAAGGATGCTACCATTGCATTATGAGTGCTATCCCATGCTTAGTTGCAGAAAAGAAGTCGTTTAGATAGAAGCCAAACTGACACCTTTTGAACCCGTTGCTCAGGCCCTTGAGGGGTCAGACCCATCATTTGTACAATTTTGAATCCCCACCCTATAAGGATGCTACCATTGCATTATAAGTGGTCTCCCATGCGCAGTTGCAGAGAAGAAGTCATTTATATGGAAATAGTCAAATTGACCACTTTTGACCCACCCTTAACCCCCTGGGGTTCAGCCCTACCATTTGTACAATTTTGATTCCCCACCCTATAAGGATGCTACCATTGCATTATGAAAGCTATCCCATGCTTAGTTTCAGAGAAGAAGTCGTTAATAGGGAAACAGCCAAATTCACCCCGTCCCTCAGGCCCCAGGGGGGTCAGCCCCATCATTTGTACAATCTTGAATCCCCACCATATAAAGATGCTACCATTGCATTATGGGTGATATAATTCACAATTTTGTTTGGCTTTATGCCTTAGAAGGTTTGTGCAAAATTTCTTTGAAATTGCCTCTGCGGTTTGTGAGAAGAAGTCGAAAATGTAAATTGTTTACAAACACACGACGGACGACGCACGACGAACGACGACGGACAAAAGGCGATTAGAATAGGTCACTTGAGACTTCGTCTCAGGTGACCTAAAAGGTCTGTAAAACAGAGTAATATATAACAACTGGGTAACCACTGTAACAAATAATGCAATTTAACAATGTTCCAAACTAAGAATAAAATATTAATCACACGTGATACAATCACTTGTGTTTTCTGTTCGAGATCACTGCTTCAAAACGATAAACGCTATATGAATCCAGAAATAAACACATCAGAACATTAATTATTAAACATCCTGTATATGGCAGAGTTTACTAGGACTTATAGTCAAAATTTCTATTTCTCCGCTTCTTAATAAAGTGCATTTCATACATAACCTGTAATTAAAACCGAAAAGAATACTAATATTGTAAATGACAAAATGATCTATGTTTAAGGTTTAACTAAGTCTAAATGAATAAATGATAAGATACAGTCTGATGGTCATGTACATCTATTATTACAATTATCACTTCAAAATTCTTTGAGGGACTCTAATCAGCCACAAGCGACGTAACAATAGGCAGTATTTCCTTTTTGGGTTGATAAAGTATTTGAAGCAAAATTGTCATAAAAAAAGCAAAATTGGAAGTATGATAGAAGGCTTAAAATCTTCGCGAAATAACAATGCCCCTTCTCTAACAATGCAATAAAATAACAAACAATCTAGTAATGTCGACTTTTACGATCTCATCATAACAATACTTCACTCTAAAGAAAATACCTCGCAAAAAATATTTCTGCAGCTCTGCAGCCGATCAAGACTGATTAAATGTATTAGCCTTGTTATTACATAAATAAATTATGATGGCCAACCCTAAAAATAAGTTATATGACTCCTAGGCTATGTATATTTAGCACCGTTTAGTATGATTGTATATGCATTGCTATCATATGCTACACATCTTTAATAATATACTTGGTACTAAAAACACCCAAACAATAGCTTAACCGCTTAAAGTCCAGTTTAAAACCAATTAAACTGTGGACATCGAGGTAGTGGTCAATTAAGAACGGAATGTATTGCTACTTAAGGTACATGTAAGCGTTTCATGATCTTACTCATGTTTAATAATTCAGCTTTATGATATGAACTCATTGTAATTAAATAACTACATGACATTATATATTACCAACACGTAGCGTTTTGTAAGTCGACGTTTACCAATAGGATTTCTAATTAGCCTCATTTCTCTATCGAAAGTGTGACAAACGTTCAGTGAGATAAAATTCTACTTCCCTGACTTTACTTCATTAATATTTATTTAAAGGTAATTATATCATATCATTATATTTTCTTTGATACAGTATTAAAATATTGTAATCTGAAGTCAAGAATAATAGATATTTATGGAATGCATCATCTGGTTAAGATCCTGAGATATGAATACATAGAATGTGATGACATCAGAAATGACTACAATATATACTGTAGTAACTTATCTTCTATAACTGTGAGGGGAATCTTGCGCTGCAATGTTATCCAAGTCTTTAAATTCATCGCGTATATTTTGGTACATAATATTAACCTATATTGCAAAAATGTCAACAAGTGAATTTACAGCGAAAAAATAACATCGCAAAATGTTTATATATGTACATTCAAATCGCAAAATTAAGCACTCGTATATATAGCCACGTTTACCGTCTGAATAATGCCTTTAAGAAGAGCATATTCAACTTTCACTATACATTATACCCTCTACTGCTTTTGACTAGAATTAAAGCAAAATCACATCCATTTACTGACGCTAATGTCCTATGAAGAAAAATATTCCGAAGCAGTATTCAACAGTATTTGATATATAAGATAAGACAATATTTGATTCATACATAAGTACATCTGTACATTAATTAGTCCATATGTAATTCTATCAATGCACAGTTCTTTGTAAATTGTCAATTTTCAGCTCTGACAGAAAAGATACAATAGTGTATTATAAATCATTCAAAATATCCATGTATAGTTTGCAATACCAATTAATTTAACCATTGACACTGTAATAATTGATTTGCATTAACAACCAGACATGTATAGGGATTAAAGACTATTTTCCTGATTTTTTTTCAGATTATATTAAACATCTGTCCTTCATACCATTACCAATGTCGTATTGAGGTTTTAAAAACTGATCCATACTAATGGTTTCTGTCAACATCAACAATCAATATCCCAATATTATAAAATAGTTACTAGATTGGCCAGCAGCTTAAATTACTTTTAGTGTATCTAAATGTACACTAGCCACCGCAAAGCTATACCTTGCAACGTTAAAACAGTGATCAACATACATGTACATACATGTAGGTCACAAAAATAAAACGTCGAAGAGGTCATAAATGTAGATTCTTTTCAAATATGGTATAATTTCCCTTTGCAAATCTAACCAATTTAAAGCTATGGCAATATCGAAATAATGGGTCACCAAATATCAGCAGACAAGCAAATTTTATTTTTGCGTGTCATAATTTCGCGTGTTAATGCCCAAGATCATTTTAAAGCGATTTTATGTCGGGATTGGTATTTTCATTGTTCTAATGCACTGAAAAAGTTTCTAATTGTAATAGACCGCAAAAAAAATTAATACATTCAATCGCACATGAAAATTAATTGGTTTGCAGTTCCATTTAACATTTGATGTTATGATGATGAAAGTCATTTTGACCAATTTATCCAATAACATCTGTATTCTTAGACTATATTTTTATTCAAATAAGTTTACTCCACATGTTAAACGATTTGAAAAGGCATCTTTCGAAGTTGTGCCACTAACCTTTCAGAAGGCCTAAGTGTGCTGCAACATTCCAATGCTATATTTTAGCACAGTGATCCGTGTGTAACAAGTTACCACTCAGCAGCAATTGAGCAAGTAATAATTAGTGTGTGGGCGCGGCTAGCACACGATTTCCACAATTAGCACCAATATCTTGTTGTAGCTATGTTTGGGCCATAATGAAGCTTTTGTTACTTTCAAAGCATTTGTGCAGAAAAAGTATTCTAAATTAAACTTAAACATCCTACACAGAAATCCTACAAGATATAACCGCATATTGTTGCTACAAAATAGCAGAAAATGATACTAGGCACTCGCATTTCATTTACCAACGCTAATTCACCAATGGTAAAATCAGAAGTTCAAGAAGTTGTGTATATTGTGTAAGGAGACCAGTAATTGGAAATTTCTTCTTTTGATTTTATGGTATCATTTAAGTTACAAATGGATGTAGCGAAATAGTTCCATTCGGTTTGATAAGGTTTGTTTAATGAAAATTGTGGTCAGTGCTGTATTGGTTTATTTGATGCTTCAAAAGTATGAAAGATTTATCAAAGACAATAGCATAATCAAATTATTCCTACGCTCATAACATCCATATCTGAAATGAGAATCGAAAGAATGGTTCTTGTGTTTGACTTTCAATTTTAAAACTGTTGTCCTTGTTCAACAATATAAAATATGGTGTTGGTTATTTATGCGGCTTTGGTGACGCAAGTTAATACAGCAGTATTGTTGCAGTTTAGTGTTGCAAGTTGGAACAGTTTTAATTAATGTCGCAAGTTGGTGTGTTAATATAACTGCTATATTGCAGCAACAGTTCTACAACTATGTTCTATAGGAATCCTATTTCTGTAAGGCAGAAGCATATTTAAACTCAACATATAATGAAAAGATGGTATTATGATGACATGGACAAAAGCCAAATATCAAAGACAGAGATACTTATTCTACCCACATTAAAACCCTACATCAATATACATGATCCGAATCGTCAGAGCTTGTTATGGTAAACATTATAAGTCGATATATACATACATATATTATGTAAATAAATGGTACATTTTTATGTCACACATCTGTTAAAATTTAAATCCTTTTATATTTGCAAAATATGCAAATATATACATCTTGTCATGAATAATAACTATTTAAAACATATTGAGTTAATAAATAATAATAAAGTATTATCAAATAATACAACTTGTAAACATGTTGCCATCGTTAGAAGTCTAATTAGTTTATACTAATGATAGAGATGTATTAATGTAAGGCGATACAGTAGTCTGTGATACGTTTTCATAAGTCTGTGATATTAGGGATTGTCCTCCTCTACCCGCCATAATGTCTCGTATACTGTTATATAAGTCATATATTACAGCGAACCCAAAATATAGTGGTATCAGGAACTGTAGCCACCGTAAATAACCTGGCACTGGTAATGGAATTTTTAGGTATCTGAAACAGAACAAAATCAAAGCTACAATAACAAGCAAATAATGCTTTGGACTTCTCCTTTCTGACAAATTTAAGGCAACCTTCAATCAAGGCCAATAAGAATGGCTAATTCTGTTAAGTTTTGAATAGTTTTGGATTTTTTGGTATTTTGAAAGAAAAAAGAAACTTTGCTTTTCGGGCGCTTAAATATTGAACCAAAATGTATGTTGTGGCGAAAAAGTCAGCCATATTTTAAAATCATTCTGTACTCATGGAACATTAATCTGTTACAGTAAACATGAATATGCCTTTTATCCTTTGAACAGCATGTTATGTCGTAATTCACAAGTAAAAGACTCACAATTTCATGTAATATGGGATACAATGCTGATGTTACAGATATCACATGTTGTAAAATATTGTTAAATCCATGCCTTACAACTTCAACTGTTCTCCAGAAAAAGGGGAGAGGGGCTTACAGGGGGAGGGGCACTAATTACTGCAAGTATGGTAAGGTGAATTGCATAATAGATGTTTTGACATTTCATTTTTGTAGTGCAGGAATACTGTCACGAAAATAAGATTATCGCTGAAGTATTATTACCTTTTATTGTCTTTTCTACGGGCTCGTAATAACATTAAAAACACAAACACTCCAGCTTCCAAATTAACAGTAAATGATGAAAATTTCTCCAACATATCAACAAAGCCCTACAAAAATTGTAAAACATTATCACTAAGTACAAATAAGAGTTTACCAATTACAGAGGGACTGATACACCACACTGTGATAATGTAAACTTACTTTCTTTCGCATGTGATTTACTTTGAATTCGTGAATTTTACAATTTAAGAAATTTCATGTAAGTTTATGTCCGCAATTTATCATCCTCACTTATAAAGGAATATATAGTTTTATTCAATTAAAAAATATGCCAAATAAATCTTAGCAAACTTTTTTTGAAATGAAATAAATCTAGAAATTCAGTAGTCGCGAAAGAAAATTTTAAAGTATTTTGCATTTGGCTTAAAACATTCAATAAATCTATTATAATTATAATTAGTAGTTAAAAAATGTTTAAGATTAATGATGGATAAGTGGGATTAATTAATAATTGAATATGATACAGATACTATCAACATTTTCATGTTATTCAATATCATATTAATTAAATTTTGGTGTTATTGTAGTAGACAACCTATCAAAAGATGGCATCTACATATAGTTTCTGTATTTAATAGAAACGTTCAGCTCATATGTATTTTCATTGGGGATATTTTGTATATGAAGAAAATTTATGATATAGAAACATGAGAAAGGCCTACCTGTGGGTCCATCATGGCTACAGTGAATACCACCCCAAATATGGTTAGGGACAGGAGCGAGTGGCACCAACTGTAATTTACAATAAAATCATGTACAAACATAACAAATTCATCATAGCACAAAACACCTAGCAATATATGTATTTGCCACAGACAGGATAGCATTGTCACTGTGTTTAATGGAAGTTGATGATTCTTGATCTGAACTTACTTCACAGTAATCGACCAGCTACTATAAGATATCAGGAGCAAAATCCAAAGCTTTCTTTCAATATTGTAAACTGTAAACACACTTATTTTAGCACAGTAAAATTTTAGCGCAAATGTTGGAAAAAAACGAAATTATGATTAATTAACAGATAAATTAAATTAGTACAATTCAGTGTCTCAATACCGGAAATACATGTACTCTTTTACAAAATTTAGGGCTTTACATGAATAAGCACTTCAATGACAGCGCAAATAGGGCTAAAATATAGTTACCACTAAAAATAAGTATGTTTACAGCATCGGAGATTATAGAAGTGACTTAACACATGAGGTGGTAGATTGGATTTTATGAATCAGATGTTACAGTAGTTTAAGGTTGAAGTTGCTGGTATTAATAATAATAGTGACACTTAAATATGTAAATGAGTCATATGCTAATTGTTACTTACAAATGTTTGATTACAACATCCTGACTTTGTACTTGAGGTGTGGTGTTTACTGGCCCATACAGAATCTACCCAGCCTTGTACTATAGAAGGCAAAAAAAATAAACTGTTACTGCAGCGATATGTAAAATTCATAAATACTGTCAGTATATATAGCCAAATATTTGTACGGATCAAAATGTATACATGTATTACGTGATTTAAACAAATTTAAAAAAAAGTTTGAAATTTGAAAAAACTTACTAAGTAATTATATATACCGGTGCTGGTATTATACTACGTACTATATTTTGGACACCCTGACATCTGTAAGACCCTGAGTTGTCCAGTTTTTGTACTTACCCTGTATGGTTAGCACTGCCCCGATGGTCATGGAAAGGATACCATTATACTGACCACTATAAACTTACCTGTATGGTGTAGCACTGCGCCGATGGTCAGGAAGGATTAGCGTTATACTGACCACTATAAACTTACCTGTATGGTGTAGCACTGCACCGATGGTCAGGAAGGATATCCGTTATACATGACCACTATAAACTTACCTGTAAATGGTGTAGCACTTGTGCCGATTACCGTTATACTGACCACTATAAACTTACCTGTATTTGGTTGTAGCACTGCGCCGATGGTCAGGAAGGATACCGTTATACTGACCACTATAAACTTACCTGTATGGTGTAGCACTGCCCGATGGTCAGGAAGGATACCGTTATACTGACCACTATAAACTTACCTGTATGGTGTAGCACTGCGCCCGATGGTCAGGAAGGATACCGTTATACTGACCACTATAAACTTACCTGTATGGTGTAGCACTGCGCCGATGGTCAGGAAGGGTACCGTTATACTGACCACTATAAACTTACCTGTATGGTGTAGCACTGCGCCGATGGTCAGGAAGTGGATACGTTATACTGACCACTATAAACTTACCTGTATGGTGTAGCACTGCGCCGATGGTCAGGAAGGAATACCGTTATACTGACCACTATAAACTTACCTGTCATGGTGTAGCACTGCGCCAATGGTCAGGAAGGATACCGTTATACTGACCACTATAAACTTACCTAGTATGGTGTAGCACTGCGCCGATGGTCAGGAAGGATACCGTTATACTGACCACTATAAACTTACCTGTATGGTGTAGCACTGCGCCGATGGTCAGGAAGGATACCGTTATACTGACCACTATAAACTTACCTGTATGGTGTAACACTGCGCCGATGGTCAGGAAGGATACCGTTAATAACTGACCACTATAAACTTACCTGTATGGTGTAGCACTGCCCCGATGGTCAGGAAGGATACCGTTATACTGACCACTATAAACTTACCTGTATGGTGTAGCACTGCGCCGATGGTCAGGAAGGATACCGTTATACTGACCACTATAAACTTACCTGTATGGTGTAGCACCTGCCGATGGTCAGGAAGGATACCGTTATACTGACCACTATAAACTTACCTGTATGGTGTAGCACTGCGCCGATGGTCAGGAAGGATACCGTTATACTGACCACTATAAACTTACCTGTATGGTGTAGCACTGCGCCGATGGTCAGGAAGGATACCGTTATACTGACCACTATAAACTTACCTGTATGGTGTAAGCACTGCGCCCGATGGACAGGAAGGATACCGTTTATACTGACCACTATAAACTTACCTGTATGGTGTAGCACTGCGCCGATGGTCAGGAAGGATACCGTTATACTGACCACTATAAACTTACCTGTATGGGTGTAGCACTGCGCCGATGGTCAGGAAGGATACCGTTATACTGACCACTATAAACTTACCTGTATGGTGTAAGCACTGCCCCGATGGTCAGGAAGGATACCGTTATACTGACCACTATAAACTTACCTGTATGGTGTAGCACTGCGCCCGATGGTCAGGAAGGATACCGTTATACTGACCACTATAAACTTACCTGTATGGTGTAACACTGCCCGATGGTCAGGAAGGATACCGTTATACTGACCACTATAAAACTTACCTGTATGGTGTAGCACTGCAGCCGATGGTCAGGAAGGATACCGTTATATACTGACCACTATAAACTTACCTGTATGGTGTAGCACTGCGCCCGATGGTCAGGAAGGAAACTGTTATACTGACCACTATAAACTTACCTGTATGGTGTAACACTGCCCCAATGGTCAGGAAGGATACCGTTATACTGACCACTATAAACTTACCTGTATGGTGTAGCACTGCGCCGATGGTCAGGAAGGATACCGTTATACTGACCACTATAAACTTACCTGTATGGTGTAGCACTGCGCCGATGGTCAGGAAGGATACCGTTATACTGACCACTATAAACTTACCTGTATGGTGTAGCACTGCGCCGATGGTCAGGAAGGATACCGTTATACTGACCACTATAAAACTTACCTGTATGGTGTAGCACTGCGCCAATGGTCAGGAAGGATACCGTTATACTGACCACTATAAACTTACCTGTATGGTGTAGCACTGCGCCGATGGTCAGGAAGGATACCGTTATACTGACCACTATAAACTTACCTGTATGGTGTAACACTGCGCCAATGGTCAGGAAGGATACCGTTATACTGACCACTATAAACTTACCTGTATGGTGTAGCACTGCGCCGATGGTCAGGAAGGATACGTTATACTGACCACTATAAACTTACCCTGTATGGTGTTATACTGCTATAAACTTACCTGTATGGTGTAGCACTGCCTGGTCAGGAAGGATACCGTTATACTGACCACTATAAAACTTACCTGTATGGTGTAGCACTGCGCCGATGGTCAGGAAGGATACTGTTTTACTGACCACTATAAACTTACCTGTATGGGTGTAGCACTGCGCCGATGGTCAGGAAGGATACCGTTATACTGACCACTATAAACTTACCTGTATGGTGTAGCACTGCACCGATGGTCAGGAAGGATACCGTTATACTGACCACTATAAACTTACCTGTATGGTGTAGCACTGCGCCGATGGTCAGGAAGGATACCGTTATACTGACCACTATAAACTTACCTGTATGGTGTAGCACTGCGCCGATGGTCAGGAAGGATACCGTTATACTGACCACTATAAACTTACCTGTATGGTGTAGCACTGCGCCGATGGTCAGGAAGGATACCGTTATACTGACCACTATAAACTTACCTGTATGGTGTAGCACTGCGCCGATGGTCAGGAAGGATACCGTTATACTGACCACTATAAACTTACCTGTATGGTGTAGCACTGCGCCGATGGTCAGGAAGGATACCGTTATACTGACCACTATAAACTTACCTGTATGGTGTAGCACTGCCCCGATGGTCAGGAAGGATACCGTTATACTGACCACTATAAACACCTCTACCAGTATAGCCACATAGTAAAAGGATGGGTACTTCTCCTCTATTATCTGAATAATACATCAAAACCATAGAAGTGCATGTTATTGAATTGATCAAATATTTCATAGGAATAGCCATGGATGACTTTGTTTGTTTGATTAACCATAAAAAGGCCAGGGTCATTTAAGGATGGTCTCACACGTAGAGTTATTATGGTAAAACAGGTTCATAACAAACACGCTAAATCATTTCATTCCTTACAATGGTTCCTATGTTATGTCTGTAATATGTGTATAACAAACTATGTTTATAATGAAGTGATTCTGTTGGTCCCCAGAGGTTAGTTATTACCTTTGTTTCACTACATTTGTATATGCAGAAGCATGTTGTGTATCTGAAATGAGTAATGCATGTTTTAGGGGACTGAAGCATATTCGTGTTGTGTCTACTTGTGTGACATCAGGAAAACTACTTTACATGTCAGACCATTGTATTGTTGATAAAAAAGAAGTAATTTAAAAGACTTTCCTAGTCACAGGGACAAGACTTGTACCTTTGTTAGAGGAATAGTAGAGATTTCTCCAAGAGCTGCAGATCTAAAACAAAAATGCATTCAACTTAAAACCAACAAAAGATTGTAATAGCTGTCACTGAATTATAACTGTATATGCTGCATGATATGTCTCCAAATGAACAAGAATTATTTTATGCAGTAGATCTATGTTACTTATAATAAATAAATGTTTTAGTAATACAGACATTTTATTATTCTAAACGTGGTTTACATTTTGTAATTTAATTTCGAGCTGTTTTGGTGAACATCTCCATTCTTGTCTTAAGGCAACCACAACTACATCCTCGATACTCCAGGGGTTCCGATCACTTACAATTTCTATACCCCTCGCCTATCTCATAGTAAAACTGGAGGCAACAGAATAGAACAGGTAATTTAGTCATTTGATGCACATCAAAATAGCCGTATAACGGTACACTGTGGTTGACTGTGTGACTTTGATGTTTGGCGTTGCTCTCTCTGTAGTCTTCAAAGGAAACCTTTGCTAGCCTGTGATTGGTCAAATGTTTTCAGCTGAGCTGCCTTCAATTTCACTATGAGATAGTCCAGAGGTGTAGAGATCGTAAGTGTTCGGAACCCCTGGAGTATCGAGGATGCCACAACTACCATATATACACATGTTGCATCTTTTCATTCAATAACTTAGTCTTTTTTAGAGAAATAAATTCCAACAGAATGAGACAGATGTTCAGGACTAGAGGTGTTTTTAGAACTTTTGGTCAAAGGACTAAATGGATATATTATGTAAATGGAGTTTTGCTGCTTGATGTTGTAAAGTCCAGCAAGGAAGAAACAATCACAGTACAAAAGTATTTTCCACTTAGTCTATTTCAGGTATAAACTATTATATATATCATATACTACATTAGCGATATAATTAAACATAATTAAATGCCTACCCTTGTAGAGATATGGAGTTTTCACACATCTGACTATGGTCTATAGTCTGTTGTTGTACAGGTAACGTATGGTTTGTAGTACACGGTGATAAAGCTAATTGAGGAACAATGTCCAGCACTGCCCAGCACCTACAACACAAGAAAATATCTAAAGGTACATAATGAGTGATTATTAAAAACTGAAGTGGTCTTTGATTTCTAAGACTACTATGAAGTTAAGTTGTGTAAATTGTCTTGTGTTTCCTGTTGTCGTCCTATTTAGCACAAATAATTAACTTGACTATCTTACTCCGTGCAGCAATATGGACCTTCATTGTAAACACACAGTACATTAAGTTTTCGCAAGAAATCTTTAATTTGTTTGAAGGTTATTATATAACTTCATCTCATAGTCATCGATAACTGTTACAGACCATTTTTAAAATATAACATATATACCGGTACTTACCATAAAATGTTCAACACTGTACATGTAGCTAATCCTAAAATCACCGCTAAACGGAAATATTTCACCTACAACATAAAAGGTTGGCTTAAAAATTACACAATGTATGATGTACATAATTTATAATGGCAGTATTGTTGTGATAAAAATATACATAATTAACCAAACTGGTAAATAAGATTTTTGTTTCAAAACATGTACTGTAGACAAAAAAGGAATCAAATTGATAAAAACTTTTAATAATTAATGAAATAGGTGACTTTATATCTATACCTAATAATTGTTGAATTGATTAGATTTTTATAAGCGTAAATGTGTAACTCACTTGATTAGTTAAATTGATTTGATTTTATGTAAACATGTAACTCACCTGACTTACCTATTGTAAAATTGATTTGCTTTTATGTAAACATGTAACTCACCTGACTTACCTATTGTAAAATTGACCTGACTTACCTATTGTAAAATTGATTTGCTTTTATGTAAACATGTAACTCACCTGACTTACCTATTGTAAAATTGATTTGCTTTTTATGTAAACATGTAACTCACCTGACTTACCTATTGTAAAATTGATTTGCTTTTTATATTATACCAGTGTAAATCACCTGACTGACATATTGTAAAATTGATTTGCTTTTTATATAAACATGTAACTCACCTGACTTCACCTATTGTAAAATTGATTTGCTTTTTATGTAAACATGTAACTCACCTGACTTACCTATTGTAAAATTGATTTGCTTTTTATGTAAACATGTAACTCACCTGACTTACCTATTGTAAAATTGATTTGCTTTTTATGTAAATGAGTAACTCACCTGACTTACCTATTGTAAAATTGATTTGCTTTTTATATGTAAATGGGTAATTAACTCACCTGACTTACCTATTGTAAAATTGATTTGCTTTTTATGTAAATGGGTAACTCACCTGACTTACCTATTTGTAAAATGATTTGCTTTTTATGTAAATGGGTAACTCACCTGACTTACCTATTGTAAAATTGATTTGCTTTTTATGTAAACATGTAACTCACCTGACTTACCTATTGTAAAATTGATTTGCTTTTTATGTAAATGAGTAACTCACCTGACTTACCTATTGTAAAATTGATTTGCTTTTTATGTAAACATGTAACTCACCTGACTTACCTATTGTAAAATTTGCATTTGCTTTTTATGTAATTGATGGGTAACTCACCTGACTGACCTATTGATAAAATTCATTTTGCTTTTTATGTAATTGAGTAATTCACCTTGACCTATTGATGGTTGGATTTTTATGTAAATGAGTAACTCACCTGATTTGCTACAGGACTTATCTTACTGTACATCAATGGCATAGTGTTGATAACTCCCCCTGGTGGCAGAAAATCAGAAAAGAAAATCATCAAGAACTGAATTCGAAGCGATAAAATTCAATCTCCAATCTCTACACTCCACAACACTGTTAGCACAGTCAGATGTTAACTTAAAGTCTGCAGTTGGACCATGCACAGAGTAAGAATGTGTACATTAGTAGGTTTTTGTAGTGAAACATTTGATAGGGGGCAATCAAATACATGTAGTGTAGGTATACTTAAATAAACAGGATCTTCATACGTGTTATTTGATTTAGAGCTTAATTATTAAACAAGCTTAAGATACAACATTTAATGATAGTGAAAGTTGTATGGAATTGGCCTAAAAATGACCCAACGTTAAGACTCGAATATGGCCGCAAAATTAATTCTCCAGTAAAGACCTATTTTGCCATATAACAGTTGAATACATTTGATAACACATTACATCCCGAAAATATCCCGCATGTGCCTATTATGTTCATTTATGACGTCATCAAAATGCAGTTCCTGCCATTTTTCACAAAATCCTTGAAAAATCATTCTTTTTGACTGGGCGCCTTTGTGGAGCAGAAAGAGATTTTCAAATCGTGTATTTACCATATCCATGCAAAATATAAAGTGCTCCAAGGTGGCGGCCAAATCTAAAGCCTTTTCAAACTAAAGATGATGAATTCTAGCCGAAAATCATCAAAAAGGTGGAGCACATCGTGTAAATGGTTATAAAAGTTATGTTTTGATTGGCAAGTATGAGACATTTATTGATGTGAAATTGATGTTGATCAGAGTTAATATTATGAAAAAATTAAGGCCAAATTAGACTGGTCCATCATATCTACTCCTTTACCAAAAGAGCACATTTGCTACTTTGAATATAAATTAGATTGATAGATTGCAGTTTAGATTAAACAAATTGAATCAGGTTTTAAATTAATATTAATAATGTTTTGTGAAAACATCAGACATGTGAATTAGAAACATCCATGTGCTAATAATGAAATCAGAAATAATTCTTACCAAGAGCAACAGTGCCCATGAGGAAGGGGGCACCTGTAGCTCCAAAGTCATTGTTGATTTCCCTGTTTACTTCTGCCCCCACATAGAATGTCACAATCACCTAAAACCAAATACAAATATGTACACAAAGTCAATTAGAATGTCATAATCAGTCATTAATCAGTTAATAAGACAATTAACAGATACATGTATATATATATGTGTACACAGATTCAATATGACAATATAAAAAGGCACTGTTTGTAATGAATAGCTTGACAATCTACAACAACAAAGGATAATTTTCTAAACAAATTGCTGAAACCACTTCATTATAAGCATAGCTTGTTATATATGTACATAAGTACATGGATCCGGAGGAGGAATACAATGCCATACATTTGTATGTAGGGACATCTTAACTACTCAGATTTTGCAACCCTTTAAGAATACTTGTTTGAAATTACTTCTATTCTCCTTGTCATAAATGTAACAAATCTAAACATGAATCTTACTGTAAATCATGGGAAAATATCAACTTACTGTTCCCAACAACAGTGATCCTTTGAAGAAAGTAAACACGGAAACGACAGGCTGGATAAACTTTAGTGCGAACACAATCGCAAATGTGAGGATCCATACAAAGAACGGGATCACATACACATACCTAAAGGGAAGAAAAAAAAAAGAAAATTATGAAGATAGATGTTAAGTCTTGTACACTCAACAAAAAAGATCCTCTATATATATATTCGTAAAATTAAATTTAAAAAAAAAACCAGGGAAAAATCTTAATTGCCCGGAATTACATTTATTCAAATTGTAATATTTTTACCATTTGATTAGTAAAAAGTTTATTACGTATATAACATAGGATACAAATTACATAGTTAACAATGTTATACAATGTATTAACAACAGATAATGACAGATAATAAATTAACTGTAATACATAGTATGATATACTTACTTGATACCTATAAGCTCAGCGTATGCTTCACTCCCAGCCAGGGCATAGCTTATCAGGAGAGCCACGCTGAGAAAATAAGGGGAGGTAACCAATTACATTGACACTATATCCCATGTTAAACTATTACATCAATACAACAAAATCACTCATTATATAAAATGTACATATTAATGATGAGACACGATAGGTAATTGTATAATACTTAATGCAAGTGGATAATAAATAATTCAAGTGAATGAAAAATAGTTCAATCATAACAGCTAGTGCTTCGGAAAAACACACTTTTCCCTAAATTACAAAGTCTTTAAACTGGTGAGATTGGATTATCTTGGGATTGAGATATATAGACAAGATCCCTTATGAATTATAACGAGGGAAAAACCATCCCCGGCAATATTGCAATCAACTTGTTATATCACTTACAATTGTAGGACTAAGATAATATCAAACATCTGTCTCCAGCCACAGCCCAGAAACAGTTCCCCGAGGAGGTGGAGATTTGGGGGTTTCACTCCATCAACACCTGACGTGACACTTTTCTGTTTCTTTGTTGACTTCCTCTCTATGACTTTATCATCTTCATCATCATCTATGAAAATTAATATATTTGATTTCAGGGATATACACTGCTTAGCAGAGTTTGGTAATATTAAGTGGATAATGCAAAAAGAAAAAGAGATTTGTCATCATGATTCTGTTGACTGCAAGTTGAAAAAGATGTAGGTACACTTGCATTGTCGGCTTTAATGATTAAAAGAATATTTCAGATTTTTGCTTTTATATAGTTATTTCTATCAAATAAATATCCAGTGTTTTAATATCAATGATAACATGTATCTGTATCTTAACACTAAGCAATCAAAGAACTCTGACTTTAAACTATATATATGAACATTACATGCACATATTAAGTACAAATGATATAAAATCAAATATCAACAAAAACAAAAACAATTAAACAGGTCAGAAGGAGATCTCCAATGGAGGAATGTATATGGAAACAAAAAAGAATAGAACTTTCTTATAATCAAAACAAATGAATAAAGTTTCTACATTTTAAACAGCTTTTTGTATGTTTTAGTAATAAAACATGAATGTAAAACTGGTCAGTGTAACTGATACATGCATATACTCTGTAACAGTAAAATGAACTTTGAGAAAATAAACTGCTGAATATCGATCTGGATTTTTTTTTCAGAAGCCAGCATTAAAATCCTGAAAGTATGAAAAATGAAAATATGTTTTGAATGCATGGTAACGTTAGCTTCAGAATTTGAGGTGCATACAATGTATATGATAAACTGTTGATCAACGCTGCAATATAGAATTAACTTCACTTGTGATAAATTTTAAAGTCTAAAGAGAAATATTTCTCAGACTAACTTGCTTTCACAAATTGTGTTATATTTTTGAATGCAATAACATCCTGAAACTATTTTCATTGGCTTGAAATTCATTGTGTCACTTAATAAAATCTTCTTAATACAAATTTTATAAAATGTTAGTTATATTAATAAGATCTACCTTAATACGAGAATGAAAGACTTAGTTGGTATAAGTAAGTACTGTAAAAAATAAATCACTGTAATTTAAACTATGAATGCATGAATAATATATACTCTTTTTTGTTTCTTTGGCATTAAGTTCATATACTGTAATTTCAGCAACCCTTTTTTCCATGAAGACAATAACTTTGTTTAGGTTCCATGTGTGCTGATTAAGAAATATATTTCTCTGTAACATCAAAACATACTCACCACTCTCCTGGTCCTCATCTGAGGCAAGGTAACCGGTATCATCGGCAAGGTCATTCAAGGGAACTAACTCCTCCTATAACATAATCATAATCCATACCTTTCAAGTTCAAGTCCTAATTAATATTTTACTAGTTTATACTTTTATCATCAACTTATTATAGCTCAGCATAATTACATAACTATATACATCATTTCTATGTCGCATAAAAATAGTAAGTTCAGAGAATCAAACCGGTTTTTTTTTTCACTAGCGACTCCATATCGGTAACCACCAAGACCCACTGCTTCTATATATAATATTCCAAATTATATTTTAATACTGATTATTTACCACTTACAGTGTAAGTCTTGGAATCAGGTCAAATATGGGAAAGCATTCCTCCACAATGTTATAACAGAGATTAAACTTCAGAATAAAACATGCTTTATATTTATAGACACTATATCGGCAACAAGAACAGAGTGTAGAGAGGTAGGGTTTTATTGTTCTCCCATACTTGACAGGGTTGTGCCGCGGTTGCTAGGGAAAAGAGTAATATAATCTTTCCCTACCTAGAGGGCGTGACAACAAAATCACAACCTGAGGGTTAATTCATGAACATCCCACCCAAGGCTTACAAAGGCATGGACATTTAGGAATTCCCCCGAGGGTTGTGATTTTGTTGTCACACCCTCATAGGTAGGGAATGATTCTTTTTCTCCAACAAAAAAAAGAAACAGAAGAGAAAATAGCCTAAATAGAAGCATTTTCATTGCGACATGAACATGGTTCCATCGTCTGCACGTCAATATTGATGAGGTCATCGATAATGCACACCACAGTCACACCGCATGAAGTCATACCATCACATAATTGTCTTCAGGTTCAAAAGAGTGAGCACGTGCAATCAGTCACACCCTAAGAGTTGACAGAGAAATCTCCCACAGCTAAAACCTGTGACAAATCAGTGAATGGTTGGAGAAAACTCTGTCTTTTACCGGGGTAGGGAAAAAGACAGCTCACATGCTCTAGACAGTGATGTCATCAATACATGCTGCGACAGCGATGTTACTGAATTTTCACATTTCTCGTTTAAGTATGGAAGAAAAAGAATCTTACATGGGACAGTCAGGTGGAAAGGGATATTTCAACCCTTGTGAAAGATTTTGATTATCAACCCACGACCAAAATCTTTTACTTGAGTTGAGATATCCCTGTCCACTTGACAGACCCATGTAAGATTCTATTATTTCTAGATGTGAAGAAGACAAAAGTAAAGAGATTGATTTTACGTGTGATTGTTAAGCCATTCCAATTGTAATGGAGGCCATGGAATAGCATATACATACCTTGTTACTTTGCTGCTGTGTGGCATGAGCCAGCTGTAGCAGTTCAGTAAAAAAGTAGATCAACACTGCCTAGAAGGAGATAAATGAATATAAGCAGTGAAAAAAAAATGAGCAAAATTTTACATGCATGCTGCATGTATATTAATGAGAATATTGAATGAACAATTGTACAATTTTTACAAACGATTTCAATGTATTGACGATTCTCATCTTGCGATACAATATCAATTCCATTTTCTGAAAATTGATACAATGACCAAAATTGTACTTGATGACCTTCCTATGACCTAGTAACGTTGGAATTTCAAACACAAAAGAATTGTGTATTATTTCCAAAGTATATCAATTGTATATATATTGTAAGAATCCTAATTATTTTAACTCAATGAATTTTTCACAATTACCACAAATTATATATGAAATACTCAGTTCTTGAGTGACATGCATTGTTTTTGTTTATAAAACCGATTATGTAGTACTTACACAAAACAACCGTTCCTGAGATTTCTTCTTTTTCTCAACAACACCATTGTTTCAATATATATTGATACATTGTGATATTTTCCTTTCAATATATCGATACTTAACATTTATATCAATGACAGCTCTACATGACAGTCTGTACCTCTAGGATCTGTACATATGTTCTAAAAGTTCAAGTTATAAGAAGGCAAAATAATTTAATGTTGATATAATTAGCAAGTATACACAATTTTGCCACAGAAAATTATTCCTATTTATGAGTTACAGATACACATCAATGACTCACTCCTGATTTAACTTTCCATACAT
Organism: Argopecten irradians; assembly: GCF_041381155.1. NCBI lineage: Eukaryota > Metazoa > Mollusca > Bivalvia > Pectinida > Pectinidae > Argopecten > Argopecten irradians. Next base: position 17,915,859 of record NC_091147.1, read on the forward strand.
AATGTACAATAAAGTACTCACCTGCATACATGCCCCGAGCAAGAAAGAGATGAGGAAAGGGTACAGCCCAGACTCATACAGGGTCACAGGGAGACCTGTAATTAAGGTCATTTATAATTAACTGTATGTGATATTAAATGATGATCAAGGTCATGTATTTGAACAAACATAATAGCCCTTCGTCCCAGCATGCCACAGGCCTATTATCAGATCTCCAGGCCGCTTGTTTAATTTCAGGAAGTCATTTAAATACTTTAGCTTATTAATATTTGACTCCTCTGACCTTGCATGAGTGCATTCCCTTTGGACAGGTGAGCTGATACAGTGAGTACAAAGTGTTCTGTACTCATTGAAATTGGTGTATTTGAATGTGCTATATTTTATGCTAAATGTAGTCTTTGACACTAAAAAAAATCAACTTACCAAGAACGCCTGTTCCCAAAATAGTTGCAATGGTTACAAAATCTGAAAGAAAGATTATTTACATTGGTAATAATAAGCTGACAGTATGAAATGATGTGAAAACAATTCAGATTTAGCTCATTTTTAACAGTCTAATAGAAGAGAACATGTACACATGTAGAGGCCAGTCCAGTGTTTAAAATTCATGGGACTAATTTAACAAACACTAAGCTACTAAGATGCCTTCATATCACAACATTACTAATTTAGCTATAGCAATTAGTTATTGAAGATCAAACCCGAGTCGAATTTCATATTTCTACTTTGTGACCTATAGATATAGTTATTCACAAGTTTAAACATCACTCTCTAAAGCCAATTGTGTACCTATATGATACATGAAGCTATATTTCCCATTATGTTTTGAATTGGGTTGGAAGATTCTTTTTGAAATTTTTTAAGACTCGGCCGACAGGAGAGAAGAATGTGTACCATATATATACTTGTTCTACACATTGAAAACTTTTACAAAATTGCCATACACAGAATGGAATTTTGTGTGACAATGATGCAAGATGTGTCTGTAATATGGCTGTCGTTTCGTAACTGATGTTGCAAGTTACACATGCAGCTCGAGACTTATAATCTGAATCTGGGGCCCCACTTACATTGTACGTATACCTTAACCAGGAGCAGGCCGTGCATATCGTTGCTTCATTATATTTAGTAAATACATACATACTAACACTCATCTGCACTGCCACAAATCTATAGGTATTAATTGGACTATGTAACTGCAATGCCCATATCCATGTATCATCTGATAAACCCTTCCCAACAAGCTTTCTTTTAATTAATTAATATTGGCATCCTCAACTTAGCACAATTAACTATCCTGCATCTTGTTGTTACAAATTGCACAGCTGTGCTCCCTACTGACTAGAATCAAATCCCTCAAATCGACAACCAGTACCAGGAACATATTGTGCTATATATGAAATCATTGATTTAAAAAAGGCACCCTACAAGACACCATGTGACGTACGTTTGCTGGCATCAAATGCACATGTAACATGCTGAGACTGGTGCTCGAACCAACAGAAATGATATCCATCCAAGAACAGTCTACATTTTAATTAAAATTAAAATTTTTATTTGTAGGCCTATGAACTTAAAAAGAAAATCCAAGATTGAAATTTAGGTGGGAATCTACTGTATTCCTGTTAGTTTGTTACAGAACATAAAATAAGCCCATATGAAACATAGATATAGTTTTACTCCATTAACAAAATAATACACATATATATACTGTCTTGTTATCGAAGTTGGAATTGAACTTCATCACAAATCTACTTTCACTTTCGTCAATTACGTACATGTACAGTAACTTCATGAAAACGAATATACTCACAACATTGAAGATAAATAAGAATAGTTCCTTTCCCTTCAGCAATCTTGATTTGATTATACTGTGCCATTTTATTGTTTCAGCGGTTTTGTATTCGTAAAATCGTTTCCTTTACAAAAATACACAAGTTCATATTCAGCTGAAACGTCCACGTCCTTCTCTTAGTCGCCATATTGGAAATTCTCTGAAGATATTCCTACGCGAAAGAGAAATGTAACTGGACTATATTGTACAATCTGGATAGAATCAGTTAAATCATCGATAAACATATATTGTGTCAATGTATTGCACCTATTATACATGCTGTGAAGTAGCTTAAAATATGTTTTAAAAAATAATTAGTGCACTTTATTATATACACGTAATCATATCCGCGTTCATTACAGATGTTGTTTGGCTGCCGGCGTGTGTTTCCGAAGTTCACAAAAAAGTTGCAAGACTTGGTAGGTAATGATATCCAATAACTCAACAGTGTCAATCGTTGAGCGATTGGCAGTTGATACAATTAATGTTGATTGTCTATTATGTTACCACCGATGTCAGGGTTTTAGCTGGAAATCAATCAAATATTGCATGTAAAATTGTAACTTTGAAGTTGTGTAATGAAAAATAAGCTACATTTTGTTATTTTATAGATCTACCTACTATGTAACATATGCATACATGTGTACAGAGATATATGTACATGTAAATGTTTAATTTACACTGTATATCTCCAGATGTTGCATGGCATACATTAATGATTTTTATATGTACTGAGATATTGATTCAGTTTTCTATTGTGTGGTGTTAATGACACATTGTAACGTTACAGTGTGCCACCTGCAACATATATACTGAACGCCAGAAAAAAAACTATACACTTTTAAAAATTATATAATTTTGTTGAATAAATTGTTCACTCGAAAAATTTATTTTTTACATCAAGTAACAGTATTTGGCATAATATTTTGACATTTCAGAAGCAAAAAATCATATTGGCTTATGACGTTATACGTCTTCCATAGTTTTTAACCCTTCGATTACCAACGTGGCAGAAGGACGTATGAAATCATGTGCATAGTGGTATACGGGTAGTCTATGTAGTGAGTAACAAATGGCCACTCAATTTGTGCGTGATTTCAAGATGGCTCGGCTGTTAATGGCCGAAGGAAATTGAGCAATTGGGATGTTGGAGGCAGGTGATACCCAAAGACATGTCTCAAGAATTATGCAATGCACAAGAGCCACTATATGCCATCTGTGGGATCGTTAAAATGGAAATGGTAGTAGACTTAGCGTTTATCGACGTCGAGATGAGCATTACTCGAAACTGTGTTCTAGCTGGAGACCAACAAATGGGTAGTTGGAAGTGTGATTGTTTGGGCAGGAATTTCGTAGGAACACAGGACTGATCTGCATGTTGTCCGAGGTAGAGTCAACACCGTTAACTACCGTGACAATATTCTACGCCCGACTGTGATACCGAGCTCGGACATCGTGTACGGGCACGACAACTTCAACCGATTAAGGTCGCTCAGCTGGAAGCTGCTCTGCACCAAGAATGGTGTTGGATGCCCCAGGCCATCATCAGACGCGTCGTACAGTCCATGAGGAGACATTGCATAGTCGTACGTAACAACAATGTAGGACACACGAAATATTGAACGTTTATGTGATCTGTGTGATATCTCAACAGTGCCTAGTATAGCTGTGAAAACTAAAAATGACCCCTAGTCATTTTGAAACTCCATGACGTCATCATACTGAGGCTGATTTGAATATTTGATGTGCCAAATAATTCAAAAGAGCAGAGACCGCTAATCTAAATGCTGAAATACAATTTAGGCAACCCTGGCTGAAACTAACTTACCAAAACCACATTACGTTACAGTAGTATTGCATGTCTGAGTTCGTGACCAGTACCTTGCAGTCAAAACCTCTGACAGGACTACAGACATCACGAAAGTTGAAAAAAAAAATTGGCCAGCATTCAGACCAGCAAGGACTGTGAGTAAGCCGGACCAAACAGGTTTTTGTCGGATTGGACATTTATATGAATTTTTGAAGTAAACTTAACTTCCTCCTATTAGTATCAGAGCAGCTGTCTTCATGAATACCTTATTCAGTTTACATTTTTGCAAGGCTTGGCACCTACGTAATACTTCAGGGACACCATTTCTGCGGACTTCCGGTACTCAATTATTGCTGGACGGTCGGTCTGGACCGGATTTTAAAATGGGAAGTCTGAGTCAAATTTTGCCAGACTTGTTCATTCGACCGGCAAATTTCACGATGTCATGGACTAATGAAAAGCCACTCCAGTGCCCCACCCCAAAGTACATTTCTCCGTGTGCCATGGAACTACACTATATGTATGTGCGTGCTATAAATAACGCAGGGGAAATCCCTACGTCATTGCCAACAGGGGGCGCTATAATATAAACTTATAATCATACCAGGACTGGACCACAACATCAATGGTTTTAAACAAATCTAAACAAATCCAATCCTGCTACACAGGTTTTATTGCAATAGGACAGATGTTATATACAATTTACATTGAAAATGTACAATATTAATGTACTTTGTACGTGGATATTGCAGTATTGTCTACTTAATCCAACGTCCACCAAGGAACTATCCTTGGTCCCCTCATATTCTTTGCCTTAATTAATCATATGTCTATATATAGCTGCATTCAATCAACTTGACTGCGCTTCATATATATATATTGTATAGGCCTGGAAGATCATTATCAGTCGTGGACTTAGCTGCGATGACGTAGCTCTGAATGATGAGCTGTGATGACGTAGCTCTGAATGATGGACGGTCAATTTCAAATAGATGGTCATGGTCCGAGCTACAATTTTGTCCCATTGACCATAGTGTTGTAAAATATACAGCAACGAAAATGTTACAATTCAACATTATTCAACATTTTAACACAAACTTCACCTTCATGTTGAAATTATATGTTTGTAAGCACATTTCAATGACTTGCATCTCTGACATGGCTCAATTTGCCACATATGAAAATGATTTAAAATTTCTCTTTGACAACATGAACTATATATATGAAACTTTACATGATTAAATGTTACATGTTAGCACTTTAAGTTAAGCTTCTAATATATACACATGTTACACTGAACTTTTGCTTGATTTCAATATAGATCTGATGTTTATATTATACCGGTATGTATATCACTCAAAATGACAATACAATAAATAAATGAAAATTAAATATGTACCTGTATCAATCAAAATATATTTCAAATATTATCAAGCAATATTATGTGTTTAGAACTTCATGTTTACACAGATATTATAATTAAACCTTAGGTTTAAATATCACTCAAATCACTCTCGAGTCAAATGACATTACTTGAAATTATATTCATCAACATTTATCAACAGCGTATATAGTAAGATTGTTCATATTATGAAGATAAAGTCTTATATTTCATTAAATTATTTAATGATATCAGAGAATTCAATAACGCTATTGGAATATCAAGTAATAAATATTAATGAACTAATTACCACTCCTTGATGTAAACAATGCTCTAAATTCTAATGATATTAAGATGTATGAAAATAAAATCAGACAAAATTCATAGAAAAAGACTGAAAAGCAATTAACTGTTCCAATATAGGTTAGACAAGGTATATCAATAGTATACCCATAGGTAAAAATTACAGGTATAGGTATATAATACATGTGTCCAATTGCACTGCCCGTTATATAAATTAATAACATGTACCTGTATAGGGATTTTAGTGCAAGGTCACACCTACATTTAAACTGGACAAAGTACACTAGCTCTACTAGTTTACCTTTAGTTTAAATGAGGTGCACTACTAGTTTAAAGATTAGTGCACTATTGGGTCATGATCAGATGATCAGTCGGGGGCTGTGAACAGTAATACAGACTGACATTGATGACCTTTAGGAGTGGGAGGAGAGATGACAGATGAATTCAACCCTGGAATGTATTCATACAATTACCAACTAATAGAAACCTTTACACCACCCTAACAACATATACCTTGTTGACCAGGCAAATGATTTCTTTCACCATCTCAAAAGCTCTCTCTTGGAATCAACACTGTGATAGATCTATATGTGAGATGTAACAATCTACCTAAAATTGGTTCTAATAAATCATAATGTTTCTAACAGTTTTGTCCATCTATTAGTATCTTTCAGAAGTTACAGCAAACATATCAAGACAATGGCGTTAACAGAAGTTTCCAGCAACAAAATGTTTGGAGGATGGCAAAAAGTCTTCAGCCATGAAAGGTATGTATATGAAGGATCACCTTGTTAATTAAGAGTGTGCTTTGTTTTCAACCCATTCAGTGTTTACTTTCAAAAAATATACGAAACTTTAGTGTTATTGGTTATCACTTGGTAATCTGATCTTTGATTTTTGTTTTTTCTTTTGACATTTTAAAATAAGATAAAGGAAAATAGAAATAGTAAATTCACTTACTTAGAAATGTTTTGTGTTTTTACCTGTGTTCAATAGACCCAGGAGTTTAATTAGCAAAAACTGTACTCTAAAATGCGAATGTACCATATGTGATATTGATTATGACATGTGGCTTTTGTGAAAAAAGTCTCTGGTCTGGTTTTGAATTCTTCCTTTGGCGTGAAGTAGCTAATATGATACTCTGGTAGAATTCCTTGTTATTAGTGGAGGTTTCCTTGTTCTTCCATATATTGCCATCAGTTGTAAACAATTTTAAAATTGAGATTTTTAGAAATTAAGTATAGTCAATCCTGTCTATAAAGACCATAAAAGGAATCAAGAAAAAGTGTTTCTTTATAGCCAAGGGGTCTTCAAACATTTACGTGTTTAGCTATTAAACACCTTGTTTGTTGTAGTTCTGAGTTGAAGTGTACAATGAAGTTTGGAGTCTTTATTCCTGCACAGGCTGAGAGTGCAAAAGTACCTGTCGTATACTGGTTATCAGGTAAGGAACTCTCTCATTGTTACAGGTAAGGAACTCTCTCATTGTTACAGGTAAGGAACTCTCTCATTGTTACAGGTAAGGAACTCTCTCATTGTTACAGGTAAGGAACTCCCTCATTGTTACAGGTAAGGAACTCTCTCATTGTTACAGGTAAGGAACTCCCTCATTGTTACCGGTAAGGAACTTCCTCATTGTTACAGGTAAGGAACTCCCTCATTGTTACAGGTAAGGAACTCTCTCATTGTTACAGGTAAGGAACTCTCTCATTGTTACAGGTAAGGAACTCTCTCATTGTTACAGGTAAGGAACTCTCTCATTGTTACAGGTAAGGAACTCCCTCATTGTTACAGGTAAGGAACTCTCTCATTGTTACAGGTAAGGAACTCCCTCATTGTTACAGGTAAGGAACTCCCTCATTGTTACAGGTAAGGAACTCTCTCATTGTTACAGGTAAGGAACTCTCTCATTGTTACAGGTAAGGAACTCCCTCATTGTTACAGGTAAGGAACACTCTCATTGTTACAGGTAAGGAACTCTCTCATTGTTACAGGTAAGGAACTCTCTCATTGTTACAGGTATGCGGAAAATGTCGCATTGTGTTACAGGTAAGGAACTCTCTCATTGTTACAGGTAAGGAACTCCCTCATTGTTACAGGTAAGGAACTCCCTCATTGTTACAGGTAAGGAACTCTCTCATTGTTACAGGTAAGGAACTCCCTCATTGTTACAGGTAAGGAACTCTCTCATTGTTACAGGTAAGGAACTCCCTCATTGTTACAGGTAAGGAACACTCTCATTGTTACAGGTAAGGAACTCCCTCATTGTTACAGGTAAGGAACTCCCTCATTGTTACAGGTAAGGAACTCCCTCATTGTTACAGGTAAGGAACTCTCTCATTGTTACAGGTAAGGAACTCTCTCATTGTTACAGGTAAGGAACTCCCTCATTGTTACAGGTAAGGAACTCTCTCATTGTTACAGGTAAGGAACTCCCTCATTGTTACAGGTAAGGAACACTCTCATTGTTACAGGTAAGGAACTCCCTCATTGTTACAGGTAAGGAACCACTCTCATTGTTACAGGTAAGGAACTCACTCTCATTGTTACAGGTAAGGAACTCCCTCATTGTTACAGGTAAGGAACACACTCTCATTGTTACAGGTAAGGAAATCTCATTGTTACAGGTAAGGAACTCTCTCATTGTTACAGGTAAGGAACACTCTCATTGTTACAGGTAAGGAACTCCCTCATTGTTACAGGTAAGGAACTCTCTCATTGTTACAGGTAAGGAACTCTCTCATTGTTACAGGTAAGGAACTCCCTCATTGTTACAGGTAAGGAACTCACTCTCATTGTTACAGGTAAGGAACTCCCTCATTGTTACAGGTAAGGAACACACTCTCATTGTTACAGGTAAGGAAATCTCATTGTTACAGGTAAGGAACTCTCTCATTGTTACAGGTTTGGAACCGTGTAATTTGTCTAAACTGAATGTCACTGGAACATATTTGGCCGGTATTGTCAGATTTACTCATTATTAAGGTTTGATTATTATAAATTTATGCGGAAAATGCCGCAATGCACAGGGATCTACAAGTTAAGGGTTGGTTTTGAAAAGTTACTGTAATATAACTTCTGAACATTTGTATACATTGTACTTGGCCTAGCTAAGATGAAGTTACAACACCAGACAAATGCCAATTCCCCCAAATCAAATATTAATCCAGAACATGGGCTTGCATCCTTTAATACGGACTGATATGTATGCTTCTGCTGGAAACTAAAAGTTCTAACAGAATCCAGATTTTGAGCTTGTAATCCATGTTGGGATCGACTTTGTAATCAAGGCTCATTATTAATGATGGAAGTATATTACCATTCTATAGCTAATTGTTTAAATTTCTTTGTTTTAGGGTTGACCTGTACTGAACAGAACTTTGTGACGAAGGCCGGAAGTCAGAAGTATGCAGCAGAATATGGTCTGATGATCATAGCTCCTGATACCAGTCCCAGTAAGTTTGATTAATTGAATAGAAGGTATTACTCATGTTTGTTCTGTATCAAAGTCTTACAAGAGAGATACAATAAATACATGTAAAAATAATTAAATACCGAAATAGAATTTATAGAATAGGAATGTGTATCACTGAAGTCTTTGTCTTTTGTAGGAGGGTGTAACACTGAAGGCTTTGTCTTTTGTAGGAGGGTGTAATATTGAAGGCTTTGTCTTTTGTAGGAGGGTGTAACATTGAAGGCTTTGTCTTTTGTAGGAGGGTGTAATATTGAAGGCTTTGTCTTTTGTAGGAGGGTGTAACACTGAAGTCTTTGTCTTTTGTAGGAGGGTGTAACACTGAAGGCTTTGTCTTTTGTAGGAGGGTGTAACATTGAATGCTTTGTCTTTTATAGGAGGGTGTAACATTGAAGACTTTGTCTTTTGTAGGAGGGTGTATCACTGAAGACTTTGTCTTTTGTAGGAGGATGTAACATTTAATGGGTTGTCTTTTGTAAAAGGGTGTAACATTGAAAGGTTTGTCTTTTATAGGAGGGTGTAACATTGAATGGTTTGTCTTTGTAGGATGGTGTAACATTAAAGGCTTTGTCTTCTGTAGGAGGGTGAAACACTAAAGGCTTTGTCTTTTGTAGGAGGGTGTAACACTGAAGGCTTTGTCTTTTGTAGGAGGGTGTAACACTGAAGGCTTTGTCTTTTGTAGGAGGGTGTAACACTGAAGGCTTTGTCTTTTGTAGGAGGGTGTAACACTGAAGGCTTTGTCTTTTGTAGGAGGGTGTAACATTGAAGGCTTTGTCTTTTGTAGGAGGGTGTAACACTGAAGGCTTTGTCTTTTGTAGGAGGGTAAAACACTAAAGGCTTTGTCTTTTGTAGGAGGGTGTAACACTGAAGGCTTTGTCTTTTGTAGGAGGGTGTAACACTGAAGGCTTTGTCTTTTGTAGGAGGGTGTAACACTGAAGGCTTTGTCTTTTGTAGGAGGGTGAAACACTAAAGGCTTTGTCTTTTGTAGGAGGGTGTAACACTAAAGGCTTTGTCTTTTGTAGGAGGGTGAAACACTAAAGGCTTTGTCTTTTGTAGGAGGGTGAAACACTAAAGGCTTTGTCTTTTGTAGGAGGGTGTAACATTAAAGGCTTTATCTTTTGTAGGAGGGTGAAACACTAAAGGCTTTGTCTTTTGTAGGAGGGTGAAACACTAAAGGCTTTGTCTTTTGTAGGAGGGTGTAACACTGAAGGCTTTGTCTTTTGTAGGAGGGTGTAACACTGAAGGCTTTGTCTTTTGTAGGAGGGTGTAACACTGAAGGCTTTGTCTTTTGTAGGAGGGTGTAACACTGAAGGCTTTGTCTTTTATAGGAGGGTGTAACATTGAAGGTTTTGTCTTTTGTAAAAGGGGTGTAACATTGAAATGTTTGTCTTTTATAGGAGGGTGTAACACTGAAGTCTTTATCTTTTGTAGGAGGGTGTAATATTGAAGGCTTTGTCTTTTGTAGGAGGGTGTAACATTAAAGGCTTTGTCTTTGTAGGATGGTGTAACATTAAAGGCTTTGTCTTTTGTAAAAGGGTGTCACTCTGAAGGCTTTGTCTTTTATAGGAAGGTGTAACACTGAAGGCTTTGTCTTTTGTAGGAGGTTGTAACACTGAAGTCTTTATCTTTTGTAGGAGGGTGTAACACTAAAGGCTTTGTCTTTTGTAGGAGGGTGTAACACTAAAGGCTTTGTCTTTTGTGTGAGGGTGTAACACTGAAGGCTTTGTCTTTTGTAGGAGGGTGTAACATTGAAGGCTTTGTCTTTTGTAGGAGGGTGTAAATTAACACTGAAGGCTTTGTCTGTTGTAGGAGGGTGTAAGACTGAAGTCTTTGTCTTTTGTAGGAGAGTGTAACAATGAAGGCTTTGTCTTTTGTAGGAAGTTGTAATATTTGTCTTTTGTAGGAGGGTGTATAAATGAAGTCTTTGTCTTTTGTAGGAGAGTGTAATATTGAAGGCTTTGTCTTTTATAGGAGGGTGTAACTGAAGTCTTTGTCTTTTGTAGGAGGGTGTAACATTGAAGTCTTTGTCTTTTGTAGGAGGGTGTAATATTGAAGGCTTTGTCTTTTGTAGGAGGGTGTAACACTGAAGGCTTTGTCTTTTGTAGGAGGGTGTAATATTGAAGGCTTTGTCTTTTGTAGGAGGGTGTAACACTGAAGTCTTTGTCTTTTTTAGGAGGGTGTAACACTAAAGGCTTTGTCTTTTGTAGGAGGGTGTAACACTAAAGGCTTTGTCTTTTGTAGGAGGGTGCAACACTATGAAGGCTTTGTCTTTTATAGGAGGTGTAATACTGAAGGTTTGTCTGTAGGAGGGTGTAACAGCTTGTCTTTTTAGAGGTGTAACTGAAGGCTTTGCTTTGTCTTTTATAGGAGGGTGTAACATTGAAGGCTTTGTCTTTTATAGGAGGTTGTAACTCCCCTTACATGACAATAGCTGTTAAAAGGACGTTAATTAATCAAACAAGCAAACAAAGTAACTTTGAAGCGTATTTGCTTTTTAGGAGGGTGTAACATTGAAGGAGAAGATGACTCATATGACTTTGGATCTGGTGCTGGGTTTTACGTTAATGCTACACAAGATAAATGGAAAACAAACTACAGAATGTACGCCTATATCACAGAGGAGGTATGGACATTCATACAGTACAGCCAGGGGGTACCTCTATAACTTAAAGAGCAGGGAACACAGGCAAACTATTTTCAGGTCACTTATACCTGAAAAGTTCACCTGAAAATGACCAGAACTTATGACAAATTATGCATGTTAATGCAATTTGATTTTCTGTGTTTTTAATACAAAATTGTAATTATTTATGAATTTCAAAGTGATTTAATATGTGTATTAAGGATGCTGAACATTAAAAAAAATCTCAAGGACCAAACACCTGTTCGATGAATAAATGATTTTAAGGGTTATACTGTATTACAAGCCACATTTTGCAAATATACATTTTAAATGTTGTAATATATAATCCATCAAGATTGCAAATGAATTTGAAAATGTTTAATATTCTTTCAGCTTCCTTCCATAATCAACAGTAATTTCCAAGCCAATCCTGATAAAACATCAATTTTTGGTCACAGGTAATACAATTTTACATTATTTATCTAACTTAAAATAAATCCATTAACAGGGTTTTATATAGATCTTAATATGTGTTCTGCTTCAGTGTCTGGTCTGAGTCTGTTCTTTTTTAATGACACAATGCACACAACGTCATGTAACTATAATGACGTCACAAGAAGACTTTATTACCCACTTAGGTGCTTGTGCAATTAAATTGTACAGTGCACATGTATATTACAATGGACAGGCTTATTTGTTACAGGAAGGAATAAGAAAATTAGTAGCTATACTGGTATTCTAGCTTATTTTCATAAATGGGTGTTATCTGAAACAAAAATGGTGTGCTGATATTAAAACAATGTGTTGTTTTGTCAGTATGGGAGGACATGGTGCTCTGATTTGTGCGTTGAAGAATCCCGGGAAGTACAAGTCTGTGAGTGCATTCGCTCCCATCTGTAACCCAATCAAGTGTCCTTGGGGTCAGAAGGCATTCTCAGGTTACCTAGGAGACAATCAGGAAGACTGGAAGGTAGCTATAGATAGCTTTGTTACAGGTTTTTAGTTCACTGTCATCAGATGGTGGATTTTTCAAATTGCTTTTTTGTTTGTGATCAGTTGTCTGGTGTTTAATCTTCTATCGTCTGTAAATGGTACATAATTATCAACCTATCTATATTAAGGTGGATATGGTGATTTATCAACCCAAGGAAGTGATGTCTATAAAACAATATACTACATTTTGTAGCATTGACTTGTTTTCAGGTGGAGACAGTGGTTTATCAACTCAACGATGTGATATAACCCCAGGCAGAATGCCAAGGGTAATATCTCTTTTAAGGGTTGATAACTCACTATATCCTAGTGAAAATTGGCAAATACCTGTTTTGATATATAACACTGACATGATATTAATAAACTTTAAAGTGATTTTCCTTCTCCCTGTATCAAATTTTGGAAAACTAATATTTTGTAGTAGTAAGGTAACAGAAATTTGAGGGAAAATTGTAGTCTTAGAACATTAATCAAATAGACAAACACATAAATAATATATCTTTTACTTGATATTTGAATGGTTCTCACAAAAGTGATTCTGTTGTCTACAGGCTTATGATGCTTCAGAACTAGTGAAACAGTACAATGGCCCTCCACTGGATTTCTATATTGATCAGGTATGTATGTCAAACAATACAATGGCCCTCCACTGGATTTCTATATTGATCAGGTATGTATGTCAAACAGTACAATGGCCCTCCACTGGATTTCTATATTGATCAGGTATGTATGTCAAACAGTACAATGGCCCTCCACTGGAATTCTATATTGATCAGGTATGTATGTCAAACAGTACAATGGCCCTCCACTGGATTTCTATATTGATCAGGTATGTATGTCAAACAGTACAATGGCCCCCCACTGGATTTCTATATTGATCAGGTATGTATGTCAAACATCAAAATGGCCCTCCACTGGATTTCTATATTGATCAGGTATGTATGTCAAACAGTACAATGGCCCTCCACTGAATTCTATATTGATCAGGTATGTATGTCAAACAGTACAATGACCCTCCACTGGATTTCTATATTGATCAGGTATGTATGTCAAACAGTACAATGGCCCTCCACTGGATTTCTATATTGATCAGGTATGTATGTCAAACAATACAATGGCCCTCCACTGGATTTCTATATTGATCAGGTATATATGTCAAACAGTACAATGGCCCTCCACTGGATTTCTTTATTGATCAGGTACATTGTATGTATGTCAAACAGTACAATGGCCCTCCACTGGGTTTCTATATTGATCAGGTATGTATGTCAAACAATACAATGGCCCTCCACTGGATTTCTATATTGATCAGGTATGTATGTCAAACAGTACAATGGCCCTCCACTGGATTTCTATATTGATCAGGTATGTATGTCAAACAGTACAAAGGCCCTCCACTGGATTTTTATATTGATCAGGTATGTATGTCAAACAATACAATGGCTCTCCACTGGATTTCTATATTGATCAGGTATGTATGTCAAACAATACAATGGCCCTCCACTGGATTTCTATATTGATCATGTATGTATGTCAAACAATACAATGGCCCTCCACTGGATTTCTATGTTGATCAGGTATGTATGTCAAACAATACAATGGCCCTCCACTGGATTTCTATATTGATCAGGTATGTATGTCAAACAGTACAATGGCCCTCCACTGGATTTCTATATTGATCAGGTATGTATGTCAAACAATACAATGGCCCTCCACTGGATTTCTATATTGATCAGGTATGTATGTCAAACAATACAATGGCCCTCCACTGGATTTCTATATTGATCAGATATGTATGTCAAACATTACAATGGCCCTCCACTGGATTTCTATATTGATCAGGTATGTATGTCAAACAATACAATGGCCCTCCACTGGATTTCTTTATTGATCAGGTATGTATGTCAAACAATACAATGGCCCTCCACTGGATTTCTATATTGATCAGATACGTATGTCAAACAATACAATGGCCCTCCACTGGATTTCTATATTGATCAGGTATGTATGTCAAACAATACAATGGCCCTCCACTGGATTTCTATATTGATCAGGTATGTATGTCAAACAATACAATGGCCCTCCACTGGATTTCTATATTGATCAGGTATGTATGTCAAACAATACAATGGCCCTCCACTGGATTTCTATATTGATCAGGTATGTATGTCAAACAATACAATGGCCATCTACTGGATTTCTATATTGATCAGGTATGTATGTCAAACAGTACAATGGCCCTCCACTGGATTTCTATATTGATCAGGTATGTATGTCAAACAATACAATGGCCCTCCACTGGATTTCTATATTGATCAGGTATGTATGTCAAACAATACAATGGCCCTCCACTGGATTTCTATATTGATCAGGTATGTATGTCAAACAGTACAATGGCCCTCCACTGGATTTCTTTATTGATTAGGTATGTATGTCAAACAGTACAATGGCCCTCCACTGGATTTCTTTATTGATCAGGTATGTATGTCAAACAGTACAATGGCCATCTACTGGATTTCTATATTGATTAGGTATGTATGTCAAACAGTACAATGGCCCTCCACTGGATTTTTATATTGATCAGGTATGTATGTCAAACAATACAATGGCCCTTCACTGGATTTCTATATTGATCAGGTATGTATGTCAAACAGTACAATGGCCCTCCACTGGATTTGTATTGATCAGGTATGTATGTCAAACAGTACAATGGCCCTCCACTGGAATTTCTATATTGATCAGGTATGTATGTCAAACGAGTACAATGGCCCTCCACTGGATTTCTATATTGATCAGGTATGTATGTCAAACAGTACAATGGCCCTCCACTGGATTTCTATATTGATCAGGTATGTATGTCAAACAGTACAATGGCCCTCCACTGGAATTCTATATTGATCAGGTATGTATGTCAAACAATACAATGGCCCTCCACTGGAGTTGTTTATTGATCAGGTATGTATGTCAAACAGTACAATGGCCCTCCACTGGATTTCTATATTGATCAGGTATGTATGTCAAACATACAATGGCCCTCCACTGGATTTCTATATTGATCAGGTATGTATGTCAAACAATACAATGGCCCTCCACTGGATTTCTATATTGATCAGGTATGTATGTCAAACAGTACAATGGCCCTCCACTGGATTTCTATATTGATCAGGTATGTATGTCAAACAGTACAATGGCCCTCCACTGGATTTCTATATTGATCAGGTATGTATGTCAAACAGTACAATGGCCCTCCACTGGAATTCTATATTGATCAGGTATGTATGTCAAACAGTACAATGGCCCTCCACTGGATTTCTATATTGATCAGGTATGTATGTCAAACAGTACAATGGCCCTCCACTGGATTTCTATATTGATCAGGTATGTATGTCAAACAGTACAATGGCCCTCCACTGGATTTCTATATTGACCAGGTATGTATGTCAAACAGTACAATGACCCTCCACTGGATTTCTATATTGATCAGGTATGTATGTCAAACAGTACAATGGCCCTCCACTGGAATTCTATATTGACCAGGTATGTATGTCAAACAATACAATGGCCCTCCACTGGATTTCTATATTGATCAGGTATGTATGTCAAACAGTACAATGGCCCTCCACTGGAATTCTATATTGACCAGGTATGTATGTCAAACAGTACAATGGCCCTCCACTGGAATTCTATATTGATCAGGTATGTATGTCAAACAGTACAATGGCCCTCCACTGGATTTCTATATTGATCAGGTATGTATGTCAAACAGTACAATGGCCCTCCACCTCCACTGGATTTCTATATTGATCAGGTATGTATGTCAAACAGTACAATGGCCCTCCACTGGATTTCTATATTGATCAGGTATGTATGTCAAACAGTACAATGGCCCTCCACTGGATTTCTATATTGATCAGGTATGTATGTCAAACAGTACAATGGCCCTCCACTGGATTTCTATATTGATCAGGTATGTATGTCAAACAATACAATGGCCCTCCACTGGAATTCTATATTGATCAGGTATGTATGTCAAACAGTACAATGGCCCTCCACTGGATTTCTATATTGATCAGGTATGTATGTCAAACAGTACAATGGCCCTCCACTGGATTTCTATATTGATCAGGTATGTATGTCAAACAGTACAATGGCCCTCCACTGGATTTCTATATTGATCAGGTATGTATGTCAAACAGTACAATGGCCCTCCACTGGATTTCTATATACAATGGCCCTCACTGATTTTATTGATCAGGTATGTATGTCAAAACAGACAATGGCCCTCCACTGGATTTCTATATTGATCAGGTATGTATGTTAAACAATACAATGGCCCTCCACTGGATTTCTATATTGATCAGGTATGTATGTCAAACAGTACAATGGCCCTCCACTGGATTTCTTTATTGATCAGGTATGTATGTCAAACAATACAATGGCCCTCCACTGGAATTCTATATTGATCAGGTATGTATGTCAAACAGTACAATGGCCCTCCACTGGATTTCTATATTGATCAGGTATGTATGTCAAACAGTACAATGACCCTCCACTGGATTTCTATATTGATCAGGTATGTATGTCAAACAATACAATGGCCCTCCACTGGATTTCTATATTGATCAGGTATGTATGTCAAACAGTACAATGGCCCTTCACTGGATTTCTATATTGATCAGGTATGTATGTCAAACAGTACAATGGCCTTCCACTGGATTTCTATATTGATCAGGTATGTATGTCAAACAGTACAATTGCCCTCCACTGGAATTCTATATTGATCAGGTATGTATGTCAAACAGTACAATGGCCCTCCACTGGATTTCTATATTGATCAGGTATGTATGTCAAACAGTACAATGGCCTCCACTGGATTTCTATATTGATCAGGTATGTATGTCAAACAGTACAATGGCCCTCCACTGGAGTTCTATATTGACCAGGTATGTATGTCAAACAGTACAATGACCCTCCACTGGATTTCTATATTGATCAGGTATGTATGTCAAACAGTACAATGGCCCTCCACTGGAATTCTATATTGATCAGGTATGTATGTCAAACAATACAATGGCCCTCCACTGGATTTCTATATTGATCAGGTATGTATGTCAAACAGTACAATGGCCCTCCACTGGAATTCTATATTGATAGGTATGTATGTCAAACAATACAATGGCCCTCCACTGGAATTCTATATTGATCAGGTATGTATGTCAAACAGTAAAATGGCCCTCCACTGGATTTCTATATTGATCAGGTATGTATGTCAAACAGTACAATGGCCCTCCACTGGATTTCTATATTGATCAGGTATGTATGTCAAACAGTACAATGGCCCTCCACTGGATTTCTATATTGATCAGGTATGTATGTCAAACAGTACAATGACCCTCCACTGGATTTCTATATTGATCAGGTATGTATGTCAAACAGTACAATGGCCCTCCACTGGAATTCTATATTGATCAGGTATGTATGTCAAACAGTACAATGGCCCTCCACTGGATTTCTATATTGATCAGGTATGTATGTCAAACAGTACAATGGCCCTCCACTGGATTTCTATATTGATCAGGTATGTATGTCAAACAGTACAATGGCCCTCCACTGGATTTCTATATTGATCAGGTATGTATGTCAAACAGACAATGGCCCTCCACTGGATTTCTATATTGATCAGGTATGTATGTCAAACAATACAATGGCCCTCCACTGGATTTCTATATTGATCAGGTATGTATGTCAAACAATACAATGGCCCTCCACTGGATTTCTATATTGATCAGGTATGTATGTCAAACAATACAATGGCCCTCCACTGGATTTCTATATTGATCAGGTATGTATGTCAAACAATACAATGGCCCTCCACTGGATTTCTTTATTGATCAGGTATGTATGTCAAACAGTACAATGGCCCTCCACTGGAATTTCTATATTGATCAGGTATGTATGTCAAACAGTACAATGGCCCTCCACTGGATTTCTATATTGATCAGGTATGTATGTCAAACAGTACAATGACCCTCCACTGGATTTCTATATTGATCAGGTATGTATGTCAAACAATACAATGGCCCTCCACTGGATTTCTATATTGATCAGGTATGTATGTCAAACAGTACAATGGCCCTCCACTGGAATTCTATATTGATCAGGTATGTATGTCAAACAGTACAATGGCCCTCCACTGGATTTCTATATTGATCAGGTATGTATGTCAAACAGTACAATGGCCCTCCACTGGAATTCTATATTGATCAGGTATGTATGTCAAACAATACAATGGCCCTCCACTGGATTTCTATATTGATCAGGTATGTATGTCAAACAGTACAATTGCCCTCCACTGGAATTTCTATATTGATCAGGTATGTATGTCAAACAATACAATGGCCCTCCACTGGATTTCTATATTGATCAGGTATGTATGTCAAACAATACAATGCCCTCCACTGGATTTCTATATTGATCAGTTATGTATGTCAAACAATACAATGGCCCTACACTGGATTTCTATATTGATCAGGTATGTATGTCAAACAGTACAATGGCCCTCCACTGGATTTCTATATTGATCAGGTATGTATGTCAAACAGTACAATGGCCCTCCACTGGATTTCTATATTGATCAGGTATGTATGTCAAACAATACAATGGCCCTCCACTGGATTTCTATATTGATCAGGTATGTATGTCAAACAATACAATGGCCCGCAACTGGATTTCTATATTGATCAGGTATGTATGTCAACTTTTGTTCTCGTACCTTTAATCATTTTGATCATTGTTACTACCTTTCCTATTTTACATCACTATCTTTATCAAAGTTGTATTTAAATGATGAGTATATATAGTTCAATGTGAG
The DNA here is from genome assembly GCF_041381155.1 of Argopecten irradians. Classification (NCBI taxonomy): domain Eukaryota; kingdom Metazoa; phylum Mollusca; class Bivalvia; order Pectinida; family Pectinidae; genus Argopecten; species Argopecten irradians. The sequence continues at coordinate 17,935,146 of NC_091147.1, forward strand.
TTGGCGGTGGCTGAGTGATGAAGGTAATTGAATACCAAAAGCCCTCTCGGTTGCAAATTTGATTTCAGTGTGGGGCAGTTGCCAGGTCATGCAACAGTGGTCATGAGCACTTGTTGGTAGCTTTACTCCACCATCTAAATTTGGAACATCCTTAATTGCCCTTGACTGGTAATATGATGTTAAACTAATTATCATTAGCCAAACCAATGAAACTAAATTGTTCAGTATATGGCTGTAATATGATTATCAGTGATATACTCTGTAGTATAATTGCTTTTGTAACTGTATAAAACTTGCTAATGGCTTTATGAAGAAGTACTGTTTACCTGTATAGCTACAATTCATGATTAAGTAAAACACAGAACAATTTGAATTCTACAGGGGAAGGCTGACAACTTCCTACCAGCAGGACAACTCCTTCCCGACAACTTTGTGGCTGCCTGTGCCGAGGCCAAGATGCCTGTGGTTCTCAGAATGCAGGAGGTTTGTGGATGTTAGCCATACGATCATTGTAAATTGATATAAAAACAGTTTAATTGGTGTGTGATAGTTTTATGTGAAATGGTTTCGCAATGCAACTTGAATTCAAATGTTAAAACTTACAAGGAATTTGATGTTACAACAAAGTAAATTTCATTTCCCCTCAATATTTCTAAAATATGTTTGTAATGTGTGTATAACAAACTATCCCAATAATGAAATAGACTTTTTGGTCTAATGGGTTCATTATAACCCTGTTTTACTGTCATTGTAGGAGTGCAATTCAAGAGTTGTTTTTCTTTCTCGGTGCTTTAAATTAGATATTTAAATGGACAGTTCAGTCTAAGAGTACATTAAAATTTGCATATATATATCGGAAACAAACCAGTTCTAGTAGAAATTAGATTAGGTTGTTTTACTGTGATATACCAGAAAAGCCCACTGTAGTGAAATATTCAAACTCGCTTGCTGCCCGCCATCACACATTGTGGTCGGACATCTTGTATGCCAAACCCTGGCCCTTGCCAGTGTAGTAATTTTTGTCTAGAACTACTCAATATAGAACAATACATTTATATCATATTTTGCTTTGTTGTTATGTAAAAGAATTAGCCCTGTCCCTTGCCAGTGTAGTAACTTTTGTCTAGAACTACTCAATATAGAACAATACATTTATATCATATTTTGCTTTGTTGTTATGCAAAAGAATTAGCCTCATTGAATTGTCCCTTTAATATGAGCTGCTAAAGGTTCAAATATGTCCATGTATATAGACATGATGGTATTGTTTTGTTTGTATTACAGGACTATGATCACAGTTATTTCTTTATCGCCACCTTTATGGAAGATCATCTGAAACACCACGCCAAGATTCTCAACAAGCAGTAACACATAGGAAACCTGACTTAATGATGACAAATCTACGTCAATTATAACTATACCTGATTGTTTTATCAGCTGACACAGTATGTGCCCCTAATTTTCTCTCCCAGTCATCTTACCCTTACCTTGATTAATTTAGTCGGATAATGTTTCAGTTTCTGTTCTAATGAACGTGTACTGAAACTGACATGTATATTTATGCATTATGTATGATTAGTAATTGATTACGACTGGACTTTAATTCAATTTGATTTTTATTGTTGTGGATAAATGAATGTGGTAATTAAATGATAATCATGTAACTAGAATTATTTTGTACTAGATATTTTTGTTACAAATTTGTTTTTGTATGTATTGTTTTTGTGTGTATTTACAACACAATATATAATTAATTATCAATTAAATATGTTATCTGCATATTGAGGATATAAGTAGATTGGTGCAGTTGTACAAACATCTAGTTAAGATTATTATATACAGTACCTTACTTTTTTTGTAAACATATACATAGAAATGTCATCAGATATTTAAAAGTTGATTGTTAAAATTATTAGCCACAATCACTTAACTAAGTCATGGCCAGTACATTCAATATCATTTTAATGCAAAAAGTGTCTTTAATCTAGAGTACTTGGCAGTAAATGATCGAGGCATGGTGCAATAATAATTGTACCATGCTGTGATATAGATATATAAGATATGCTGATTTAAATGTTATATGGTGGACTACTTGAATCACTGTTCGTAAGGGGAGGAAATTACTATAATCTATAATAAAGAATTAGTACTTTGTAATACTGTAATCAATGTTTAATTCCGAATTTTTTCTGAGGCATGTTTAATACTGCATTGCTATGACAACATTATCGTAATTAAATTTATAAATTAGTTTCTTACAGAATTTTCAAACTTTTACATTGATGTACAACAACCCTTAGCTATTTCCCCCGCCCTGGCCTCTTTCCCTTTGTTTAAGAATGAATGAACACGTGTGAATGGTATTAACGAATTATAAATGATATTGATTGAATATGATACTTGTTATTTGCAATGAAATGAAATAAACCCTAAAAACATTTATGTGTTGTTGTAAAATACAGAATTGGAATACATTTTGTTGCTAGAATTACATGTCTTATAAAATTATCTTTGATTAGGTGTTAAATATGTCATAATTGTACATGTTTTACCCTTGTCATTCTATAAAGATACAAATATCGATGGCAATTGTTACAGAAACTATTTCAAATTTACTATACACCTACGAATTGCAACGGTTCCAGGTCCGTTGTGGTAGTATTAACCAAAGGTTCTGATGCTGACTTCCCGCATTGCCTTACTTCAGGATACCCCTAAAACACTAGAACGTACATATACATACAGTAATATATATACATATGTATAGGGGTATCCGTATATCTATAGAGCCAAACGCATATGAACTAACTCCAAAAGGAAAACGTACGACACTCACAGGATGCCCTACATCACTGAGAAGAGAGTCCAAACCCTTGGTGCTCAAAGGGGGATCAATCCATCCTAAAGAATGGGACCAATCAATTAAGGTCATCCTCAAACTTCTGATTCTAAATAGACTGACACAAGCCCACGGCTACTGGCAACAATATACTGTGGAGCTCGAATGGTAAGAATCTCTGTCGTATAGGCTTCTCGTATCCACTGTCATCAGCTCGACATGACATTTCTTCCATGAATTATCACTCCTTGCTATGTAAGAGAGCCTACCATTAAGAATCTTCAATCCGATAATACCCATCGAAATTTAACAATAGTCTCAATTAGCAAATGTTCTGAACTCTCGGGTGTGGCTGGAGCATTCATGACTGAGAACAAACGGCAGCACGATAAACGTCCACAAGCCTCAGTTTGATGATGGCTACATTTCATCGCTAGCTATAGCGCAATGAGTGAAACTTCGACCCGTGCAAAGCATCCAGAATATACTACAACTAAATTGGATTTCTGCTTTGATATACAGTGTAGGATTTTAAACCATTTTACCTCAAATCCTAGGGTCGTTAAGGATGTGTCAGGTTTAAATGGATGGAGGAAAGCTGGTGTGTCCGAAAACAAATGCAGCATCCATTTGCCATAACAGTTACCGCTATTTAAAGTAAAAAGTGCCGTTTTCATGATGTTGTGTATCGATGTGTGAAAAATATTTCCAATATTAAGCATGGATGTCAGTAATTTTTAATTTCGTCGATTAAAACATATATCCCGATTACCTTATGATTCAGGATAAAAAGAGGCACAGATTTAAATAAGATTTTGTTATTTTTCAATGCAAAAAATGCAGCTTTACACCCTATGCAATCAAATTTAAATGTCATTCAAGTGAGTAATGTCAAAGGGAAATGTAGGAATTGCAAACGTCATGTACAGCGACACAAGACTGTCAAATGTTGTGCAGTTAGTAACTTACGTTATAATGGTTCATTCTCGGCATCATACCATTTTGATGACACATACAATGTAGATGTATGTACGTGCACGGATGTTGGATTTCAAATCAAGTTAGATATACTTTAAAATGCGTGTTTGCTCTAATGACCAGATTTACAACATGATAACACATAATTTTAAAAGTTATTTATTGATAAAGTTGACATAAAAATGAGGTAATACGTTCGTGATGAGCTAAACATCTGGACGATATCTGACTCTACATGTAGGAGGCTGTCCTGAAATGACAACTGCATAGTTTAGTCGGTAAGACAAAGGCAATAGGCGAAGTTATGTAGAAGATAAACCAGTAACTAACGCACTACATAAACTTGTGATACATATTTTGTACGCCTACGTCACTTTTGAGGTGTACTAGTACTTGAACATAACTAAGCAACTAGCAAGAATAATCACATGATGGGATGGCCATTTGGTGAGAAAAATATGTCGAAAACCTGCGGCACTTGTTTTCCTGAAAGGCACATTTTGTTTTCCATACGTTGTCAAAAATTACAAGCAACACATGTACCCTAGGTTAGCCACGACGAATACACCTTTTGGTTACCTTAGTTACCATGTTTATCTGTACATACCAAAGAAGTGATTTTGCAAAATAAAACATCACTAGATTTAACGAGGGAGGAGAGTTATTCAATTAAATTTGTTACACTCATTTTCATTGGTTAGAAGTTTGAAGAGGTTATTGTTGCATACTCTGAAAGAATTGAACGTTGAGCATTATGATGTCATTCTAAGCTACCGTCTAAGATATCAATGTGCAACAATGCGAAGAAGCGTCAGTATTTTGTCTATGACTTCATAAACTCAGAAGAAATTGGGATTATTAAGTATACATACCTACCGTCACTTAACAGGTTGACAGGATGTTGCCGTTCCCATCATACCAGTCGGCATTACAGCCGTGACAGAAATTTGAGCTGTAAACGGGAGTAATAGATATCAAGCATTAAATTACATAATGTTTCAAATACACCAATGAATAAATCTATTTATTGTCTTTTTTCTTACTTTCGTTACAAATCATATGTCATCTCGTCCATGTACAGATTTATTAAAGTGATATGTAATCAACCAATTTACACGATCCAGTATAACGCGTATTTCATTTGGAATATCTCATCCATGCATAGACGCGTTAAAACAATTCTGAGCACAACCCCTATACACATTTTGTTTTCTTAAACGAACATTTACAAACAATCGGGCTTACAAAAATTTGATTTCATCTAATGATTTGACTATTTTTGATCCGCACAAAATACCCAGTTATATGGTTCTAGATTTTGACATTATCATACTGCAATAAACGCAAATGCTAGTGCGGCTGCAAAATAAAACAAATGTGTCAAAATCAACCACAGTATCTTATGTATGATAACAATTATCAAATATAATATATCAGATAATATCCAAGTAGGTTGTTGTTGTAATTCATGTCGTTACGTATATATAAGGAGAAACGGGGTCGGGATCTCATACATTGAGTACTTTTCGTGTATTGTAATGTCTATAGTCACGGACCACAACACAATGTCACCCAATGGCTGACAATAAGTTAGGGAAATTTTATGAATCAAAATTAGCGTCGCTATTTATTGTGTTGCATCAATGCCGAATTTAAAATTGAAATAGTAGATCAATTGTCTTCTAGGATTAATGATATCACAAGCGTGTGTTGATGTTTGGTCTACTTACACACACAGCGTACAGCCGAAGGGTCGGAGCAGGTCGACATCATACACGGGTCAGCAAAACAGTCGACCAATGGTCCAATACACCCATGGTGGTGTCCGAGGATGGTGTCCAGCAGAGACTTGGACTCTAGCGACTTAGACGACACACTACCTGTAATAAAGAATATACACCTGTATGATACGTACCTGTGACGAAGGCTCTGGGTTCCGTCTCCTAGCACAGACACACCTTAGTCTATAAAATGAATATTTTCTGTTTCTGTTAACAATCAGCTTAAAGTGAATGGGAAGACTGGACGTGACCAAATGGACATGCTATTTGCCGTCTTTGTTTTGTGTTTCAGTGCGACAACACTATATTATGGGCAGCACTTCAATAGCAAGAAGACCCATCACGAACATAAAATGTAACATAGTCTTCAAATATATATAGCAAACAGGAGAAATTATTAATTGATGACAATAGCTGTTAATTAATATGAATTAATATTGGGAAACAATGCCACAGAGCAAGTTCTGTCACAAACACCTCCTCATCTTCCCTTTTATATATGAATAACACCATGACTGAGTTGTTCAAAAGGTGATAAGCCTAAATTGATTAGCGAAATTTGGATCCCTCATTTGCTTCAAACTTGTATACAAGAAAGTAAACAATTGAATACTCGAACTTTGTTAAACATTTTGCTAAATTAGTGGATATATTTTTTAAATTCCCTTGATTTCATTTGTTAAACTGTGATTGGTCTAGTCAGCTTTTGAACATCTGGGTCCTGATCTACATATTGTTTTAATTTTTATTCAATTGTACAATTGAATATTCAAGAAATGGTTTTGAGCAACGGTCAATTCTGAAAAACAAAATCACGTGTGGGAGTAGTTTGCTGTTATGCCCACACACAATGAATGCTCATACATTTCAGAAACAACTTACCAATCATACAAATGGCAAGGAGAAGAATAGCTATGGACTTCATGTTTACAATCTTCAGAATATACTAGTGAGATTTGCTAGGGGAGTGGGACAAGGCTTCCTTATCAGTAGTTCGTGCTCAAACCTTTATCGTATTAATTTATATACATATAGCCAGCTTAAGAACTGTACCTGATGTCCCCATTACAGAAAAAATAAACAGACGACTATATTCGGACTTGTTGCCTCAATTGCTTGTTCGTAAAGAGCAACAAACATTGTATAAGTATTATACCTTCTTTTCTAATCGGTCCAATTTCGTGTTGCCATCGTCACCCACTCAACTTTGTCAAAGAGCAAGACTTCTTTATGTGAGGAAGGGTCCTAGTTTTGTTTAGCCAGGGGCAATTCCAACTTGCTCTTATATAAATAACAAACCGATGTATTAAAATAATATCAAATTATTGTTTACTGTTTAATCATTATAATGATACAAAAACCAATATAGCACTCCATATGGAATCACAATTAGGTTTAGGTTGGGCTTTTGGACTAGCAGAGTTTTCTGAAACCATAAGTGCATAATAAGTGAACATTAAATGTCGTACATGTATCATGTACTCTGATCAGTCAATAACTCGTTTGAATGTTTTAAACTTATGTTTCAAAAACACTATTATGAAAAGCAATAAAAAGTTATTTTCATTAGAGACATTTGATTGTGCTATACCAACACTGTCCAATCTTCAGAATGCACTTAGTGACCTACATGTACGTTGTTAGATATACCAAAATAGGCCAATGAGAATTTTTGAATCCTACCTATAATGCATGTAAGAATATCGATGTTAGACTTTGGAATCCATAAATTGCATGATTACGTAAAAAACGACTTAATTTGGGTTTTTTTTCTCCGTATGTAACTTACGTAAAAAACGACTTAATTTGGGTTTTTTTTCTCCGTATGTAACTTATTTGAAAATTTCTGACTTAAGTTAGTTTTTGATTTAAGTTTGTTTCAAGAAATTGGGGCCTTAACTGTTCTCTACTCCATAACTGATTTTTCCTGATCTCCCTTGAAACTTTTTGCCTTGAGTTGTATCATCTAGTCGAGACACACCTGGTCTATGAAAGTGGTAGTTTATGCCCTTGCTTAACACTCAGTATAAATGAAGTGAGCGTTCGTTATCAGTATAATATGACCGCTGTTTGGTATTTTGGTGACATACTTCAGTGAGATAGCACTATACAAATGGAAAAAGGGACAGAACACAAATATATGGCAGCCTCCCAACAATCAGACATTCATTCATGCAACACATTGCATGCAGGGAGGAAGTCCTTAAATGACAATAGTTCTCAATTGGACGTTAAGCCTAGCTAACCAACCACCTGTAAAATCTTTCAGGTAATAGCGAGATTAGTCTTCATTACGGATTGTATAATACCTTAAGATCTGCTAGGTCTAGAACAGTGATCCACAAGATTGCCATTGGCACCATACCAGTGGTAATTACGTCCACCACAAAGGTTGAGGTTGCTGCAGTACTTATCGGGTGGTCATCCCCGGAAACCCATGCCAGTGTCTAAGCTCCACTACGCTCCGTAGGCTGATTCACGTGGGTAACCGACGATGATCGGCGGTGTACTCTGTACGTTTATGTCGTAATTTGATGGACGTCGACACACATAATGTTGCACTGATACTATGAAAGTTACCTGACTTACAAATAACACAGATGTCAAGGAGGAGAAAAGCTAGTGTCTTCATATCTGTAATAGCTATTTACATGGAATAATATAATCAGTGCTTTATTGGGTTAAGTTTGCCTAGTATATGGTTGTCACACAAACCGGCGTATTGACTTTATTGAAAGTATTGATGCTAGTTTACAATTAATTAGTACACAAATTTTAAAGGAAAAGGTCCAACACGAAACCGTTTGGTGCAGTGTTATTTATATCAGCACCTAAGTTCCAAACGAACTTATATATATTATGATCAATCTATTGCACCAGGTACCAGATGCTATGAACAAAATCACCATTGTCATGAACCTTTTATTTCTTCAATAGTAATGCGAAAAGATGCGATGTCTACCGTGATGATCAGTCACTGTGCGTCGGTGGTGTGTGTCTTTGTGTGTGTCACCGTCAGTAAACATCATATAGCAGCAAAGGATTGAGTGAAAATAAATTGCAGCGATAGAGAACAGTAAGCCTTCAAAGAGAAAGTAGATATGGTCATTAAAACTAAGTACAGACTGTGGAGGTGATAGAGAGTATAAACAAGATTAAGAACCACATAAACAGAAAACAAACTCAGTCATCTCTTGGTCTTCTGGAACTCTTGTACGTTTTACAACCCTAGCTCCTTTAAGAAAGTATAACGGTCGCCATGAGAAGGTATTGTTGGCAGACACTTTTGAATTAAGAAGCCGTAGCCACGGATAGAAAATACTTTCATCAACTTTGTTAAAGGTAAAGAGGGATGAGCGACGTCTGTATAATCTTTTAAAATAAAAAAAGTCATGCATACACATGAGAAATAGGTGAATTGTGTTCTCAGGCGCCATAAGGTGAAATACATGTATGTTTAAATGTTCTCAAGTGGTTACGGATGACTTGACATTTCCGTAGATGTTACACTGTGAGGAAGGAATTGAAAGAAGGAAGACGGAATTTAAAATATTGGTAGAATATATCAATACCCTAGAATGTAGGAATGTGTGTTCCTGTTTCCTGCATGTTGAACTTAAATGCTATTTCCATCATTGAAAGTAATGGGCAGCTGCAAGATATTAGCTGTGGACCTACTGTCAAAAACAGTAGAGAAGGCGCACGATTGAACGCAGTAGAAGAGAAAGATATGAGCTTGGTGTTATCCGCAAATGGACAGTGATTTGGCCGATCGTTGTTGATTTGCGACTTTGAAGATGTTCCAGCTGAGGAGTCGATACAACCTATAAAAGGTGAACCTCTGATAACGCATAAAGAGTTAAAATTTAGGGATTCATTTCAATATCATTCAATGCATCTGATATGTCTCAGTATTAACGTGATTTTTGCTTGATAACTTACAGAAGAAAATACGGAAAAGACGTTAATATTGGATTTCAAAATGGCGGTCATTTTGAAATTAAAAAAAAATCAAATTGTTTAGTTATCTAATACAACAAAATTATAAATTCTCTCACTATATTTACAGGTATTTATTCTCTTAAAGTCAACATAAGATATAGCCCGCAAAGTTGGCGGCCATCCTGAAATGCATAATGGCGATCCTTCTACATGATATTACACACAACCAGAATGTTCTTAAGTATCTATAATATGGATGTAGACATTAAAAGTTTGAGTCTAGCTGGTACAATGTATAGAACGTGAGTAATGTGCAGCAGAAGGTGGTTTTTGACGGCCATTTCGAAAACAAATATGGTGGTTGCCAAGGACCATGACTTTTTGAGGTTCATTTTTTACATGGAACCTTATGTCCTAAAGAAGCAATATGCAAAGTTTCATGCTTTCTTCAAGCTTTGAACGATTTTGCCGAAATATCTACCTTAGCCACACCACTACTTAACCATCCTCTGCACTGCTGTCCTTCTGGTCCTGTCCGACAACCCTAATGAAGAAAGCATTCTTCACACAGACTGTACGAGGAAGCCTCTGCATCCAACCTCAACAGGGCAATTCCATGTATGACAGCCCTGCTCCCTGCAATCCGTCAGCAGTGCCTCATACTTTGTCCTCTTCCTTTCATGTGCTTCACTGCACCTTTCCTCAAAAACCTTATCTGCGTATGTATGCTTGGACATTGGTTGACTGAACCTGACGCATTTTCGTTCTTTCTTCAAAACATCAGCCAGCTCCCTTATGACTTGGTTGTGACGCCACGTATATCTCCCTTGTGATAAGGCCACATTGCAGGAGGTGAAGTAAAGCTAGGACTCGAGAGAGTGCAGCACTACGATACTTATTGAGTGGCAACTCTCAAAACCATCAAACAGAATGATACCATTGTTTGGAAAAGTATGTTATGATACCAGCGTGTTTTACTCTGTTCCCCTGTGAGTAGCCCACATGTGAAATCCGTTAGGTTTTATGCTGACAAAAAACGCAAAGGCATATATTGTCGAAAATTGCCGCCCAACACCATTGTTTGAACAGGCATGTTCATATTTGTATGTTCTCGGAGTCTACAGTATGGCATGGTGGTGTATTCTTGTAATAGGTGAACTCTGACCCTTTATATAGAGCTATTGTACTGAAGTATGTCGCCGAAGACACCGAACAAAACACCCGACTCGATCACATTATGCTGCCAACGAGCAGAACGATACTCAACAAAGAGATATTGGAAACAGTTTTACATATATTGAAATATACAAGTTATATTAAGTTTTTATTTGATTTTATGCAATATGAAATAATGGCGAATGACAACAATATTTTATAAAATTTATTCACAACTGGAGCCATAATTGTAAAGACCCTATGTCCCGAATATTCACGCTACTGCTGTAGTTCGGAAATATATCATTATACCTACGTCGCTCAGATTTTGTCATCACAACAATATTTGTTAAATATCAATAGTCGTTTTACAGATATCATTAATTTGTTGATTAAAACAGACACATTGTGTAAAAATGGATGCACATTGTGTTTATTTAAATTGATAAAAAGTTACAAAAAGGGGAAAAATTATTTTATATCTTAATTTAGTTGAAGAGCTGACTGGAACAGCACTTCCTGAAAAATAAAACATAGTTTTTAGTTTTCTTCTAATCAGTCTTTCACACGTATATGCATATTACTTGTATGTACACATTAAGTAAAATCAATAGATATCTTATAAAGCATTTCAAATTGATGCTTTGAAACAGTGGTCTACTTTCTGTGGGATCAGAATTTACGAAACATTTAAGCGTAACCTTTTCACATACTGTTAACATGTATATTTACGCGCGTAATATGTTGTTTATATGAAACGGCATGCAAGTTGCAAAACGTGAACGCGTGTATTCATCACGAACATAACATCATAGCGAAAGGTTTACATGTGGTAATCGCGAAGTTAAATACTAGCGAAAATTTTCACATTTATAATATATGTCGTTTTCGTTAATTTTTATTACATGTTTTGAGTTATTTTTTTAAATATATATCAATTGCTGACATACCTACGATTTCGCTGGAGTAGCTGTCTAGCAAAACACTTTGTTACCGTTCATATCGACCCACTGGGCATTGCAACCTCCACAGTAGTTTGATCTGTAAGTTACATCATCTGATTAATGTCGTAATCATGTTGTGATAAGATATCTGTTGATGATGTTATAAGGCTATATATAAATACATTGTACCATCGATTACGTGTTTATTTGTGCTTGTGAAAGATTACTGGTTGAATTATAATATCTTGCTTGAAATGTTGTTTATTGCGGTCTAGTACATTGTAGCTAGAAGAAACAGTACCACTATACTGCACATGACCATCATGCAGAATTGAAACGAGGAAAAGATCGTATTCGTCAAAATTGAAATTGTCAGTAATATATTTTTTTTAAATTTAAAGTGGACCAACTTCTATAATTACATTAACGTATGATATTTAACTGCAACATAGTGATTAACAACCACACTGATTTCAGCACTTTGATTTTTAACTCACCTGGCCCGAATGGCTGGTGAGCTTATGTCATGGCGCGGCGTCCGTCCGTCGTCGTCGGTCGTCCGTCCGTCTGTCCGTCAACATTTACGTTAAATCGCATCCTTGGGGAAAGGGGAACAGAACTTATATAAATTTTGGCTCTGAGCCCCTGGATGCAGGAGGGGCGGGGCAAAAAAGGGGAAATAGAGGTAATCCTATAAATCGCCTCTTGTCCTAGAGTTCTGCATGGATTTTGACCAAATTTGGCCACAAACATCCTTGGGGGAAGGGGAACAGAGTTTGTATATATGTTTGGCTCTGACTCCCCAGGGACAGGAGGGGCGGTGCCCAATAGGGGAATTAGAGGTATATCATATAATTCGCTACTTGTCCTAGAGTTTTGCATGGATTGTGACCAGATTTGGGCTAAAACGTCCTTGGGGAAAGGGGAACAGAACTTGTATAAATTTTGGCTCTGACCCCCGGCGGCAAGGGGAGCGGGGCCCAGTAGGGGAAATAGAGGTAAATACTATAAATCGCTACTTGTCCTAGAGTTCTGCATGGATTGTGACCAAATTTGAATTTGGCCACAAAAATCCTTTGGGGAAGGTGAACAGAATTTGTATAAATTTTGGCTCTGACCCCTGGGGGCAGGAGGGGCGGAGTCCAATAGAGGAATTAGAGGTAAATATTCAAATTCCTTCAGAAAAAAACAATGAACCTGTATTCAGAACATAACTTGGCATTACAAACCAGGTGAGCGATACAGGCCCTCTGGGCCACTTGTTGGTAATTTGTTTGTTCTGTATCGCAATAGGTTACTTACACGCAATGAGCGGACGGGTTAGAGCAGGTAGAGACCATACAGGGGTCGACAAAGCAGTTAACCATTGCTCCAATGCATCCGTGATGTCCTAGGATGGTGTCCAATAGAGATTTGGACGCCAGTGATTTCGAGGTGACGCTTCCTAAAACAATGAGTGTATACATACATCATATCGTTGTCTTGAAGACTCGAAGACATATATCAAACAAACAAACAAACATATACCAAATCAGACATAATTATAATACTTTATATTTTATGTAGGAACTGTAAATTCTATTGAATAATATTATGCGTCTAAAATCTTTGATTTATAGCTGAACTTTGGAGATAAATTTTGAGCTTATATCATACGTATAAGATTCTTGATTTATAACTGAACCTGGGAACAGATTTTTGTGCCAGTTTCCATATAACCTCATGACAATTAGTTCTTCTTGACAGATGATATGTATTGAAGACATTGCTGACAAAGCAGATCTCCAGAAATGCTTGGAGAATCAGTAAGAAAGTAATGAATACTAAGTCAGATAGGCAATTTCAGGAATGTAGAATTTTCAAGCAACTTTTTATGATGTTTTTCACATAACTTTTGCCTGAAATTTTACGGAAATTATTTTTTTGCCATTTTTAGACAATTTGTATATAAAAAGGATATAAATTATGTTTATGTAACCAAAAAAGGACCAATATTGTTTTTAGATTATATATTATTCATGCAGATGTGTAAACCTTCTGTCAGTGTATAGATGAGAGGAATATTAACTTAATTTTACGAACATGATAATTACATAAACTATAATTAAATAAGGATGCATTTAAAAGTAGACTCCTAATGTCAAAGGTCAAAACTGGGCTATATTTCAAATCTTGAACGAACATTAGGTAACTTCTACGCAAACGAAATATAGCATGTCCTTGTGAAATCATACCATGGACTTTGATAATATTATTTGATTCTTCGGCTAACTTTAGGAAAGTTTTTTTTTTGTAAATATCATGTTGAATGAGAGAGAAATGAACGTTATCATTCCGTAATGTATATACTGCCCTACATAAAATTACGATCAGTGGAACTTACCAATGACACAGACAGCAAGGAGGAGAAAAGCTAACGACTTCATGTTTGTAATATTTGGTAAAAACTGCTCAGGCCGGACAAGGGCTACCTTATCAGTGTGTCGTGTTTCAGTTATCATGACGTAATTCATATCAAGGTCGGGGAGTGTCGGCAATTCTATTCAAAGTAAGTCGTTTGGTGTCAATAAAAACAGCAAATGACATCACATAAGCCATACGTAGATAACTGCTGGCGTCCGATAGTAATGTTTGGAGTCAGAAAATTGGAATGGGACTAATTCACATACCATATGATACCCAATAACGTTTGTGAAGGACTAGTATCTCCAGTGGTGATGGAACGTACATGTAACTCTTTGTTATCTTCCCGTTGAATTGAAGCTAGCGCAGGATATCATCTTTTGACGTCATTCCATCCCTAATAGTAACAATAATCTAACTAAACGGTACCGATATTTAGTGTAAGTGAATTAGTCCCAGTGATCATTTATGAGGTACATCAAAAAGTAATTCAACGGCTATAAAAATAAAAACATCAGATTTATGTATGTTATCAGACGGAGGATATTATTTGACTGTAATTTGTGATATTTCTTTCTGATATGGTTTAGATCTATGATGGTTTGAGGATAACTTCACGGAGATTAACGACATCTTAGTCTTTGTATTTTATCTTTTATGCACCAGAATTGATGCTATGTTCTATCACGTTGAGTGTCAATGAGGTGTTTAAAATCACGTAACAATGATTCGATGATGTGTGCAAGGTCATCAAACATTGTTTCAATGATGTGCGCAAGGTCATTAAACATTGATTCGATGATGTGTGCAAGGAAATCAAACATTGTTTTGATGATGTGTATAAAGTCACGTAACATTGATTCGATGATGTGTGCAAGGAAATCAAACATTGATTCGATGATGTGTGCAAGGTCATCAAACATTGTTTTGATGATGTGTGCAAGATCATTAAACATTGATTCGATGATGTGTGCAAGGAAATCAAACATTGATTAGATGATATATTCAAGGTCATAAAACATTGATTCGATGATATAATCTAAGTTAAGAAACAAAGTTTCGATGATGAGTTTAAAGTCACGTAACAATGATTCAATGAGGTGATTAAAGTTTCGATAAACTAGAATATGAAAGTACACAGCCATCTGCTATTTCAAGTATAAATTCACAAATCCTCCTTTCGGGAGTGCATTAGGGCTTTCCGTGACCATTTTAAGATCTACACTGACGGCCCAAAAGATGGTGATAATGTTGCTTGCGGCAGCTTGCTGTACATCTAGTCACTGTTCCTCTATCCGACTCCCGGATATTGCCTCCAGTTTCTCTGCGGAAGCATGCATATGTGCTATCGGTCTAGCGCTTGACCATATCGAAGAAAACAGCATTGAAAAGGCAATCATCTGTTCCGACTCTCTTTCGGTTCTTCAGGCTTTGAAATCAAGAAACCCAACAAACACATTAATCAAAAATCTTTCGACCCAAACATTTCGATTATCTTCTAAAACTCAAATTACTCTCTGGATTCCAGTCATGTGAGTATAAAGGGGGATGAAAAGGCCGATAAAACAGTTTAGACTGCTCTTCGCCTAGCACAAAGAGATTTGAAACTACCATGCAATGATATCAAACCTTCTATTCGGTCAGTTATCAAACACAATAGGCAACAAAGGTGGTCTACCGAGACAAACAATAAACTGTTTAAAATACAACCTACACTTAATCATAAACTGTCCAGTCAGAGATACCGCAGAGAGGAAGTTGTTCTCTCTCGGCTCCGAACTGAACACACATATTTTACACATTCCTATCTATCGAGAGGAGAGGATCCTCTTACATGCCATGCATGTGATTCTTCTCTCACCGTGGAAAATATTTTAGAGCTCTGTATTGATTTTAAACACATACGAGATAAGTAAGACGATGTCTCCGACATGAATGTTGTTCCCTGTCTTGAGACATAATCGTATTTTCAACTATCTCAAAGAGATCGGCACTTTTAAGAAAAATTGAACGTTTACTCATTTTATCATCACATTATTAACGCAACACTCGTTTCATTAACATTGTGCATGAGTTTTCTTATGTGTTTTAGCCAAAACTATTTTATCCGATGCAACTCTTTTTACTAAATCAATATTTACAGTTTGTGTTTAAGTTTTTACTTGCCTTTTTCCTTATCCTGATCTTTTAGATACAGTTTTTGTTTATACCCTGATATTAATGCCTGCCTTGTAGTTTGGCCCTAAATAACCTTAGTTGTCGATGGGCCGTAAAACTCAAACAAACAAACAAACAAACAAACAAACAAACTGTACATATAAAGCAAACTATTTTACATATTATACTATCAGACTATGGAAATAAACAACTGATATTTGTGTGTATTGAATACATACGGAAAATACCTATGTTTGGTAAAGTAATGTTTAAAATGTTTCATTATGTACTTATAAACATTTATTTCGTGCAATTACATGAGTGATGAAAGCATGGCTAAGTCTATTCTGGATATGATTTGTCCAAGATATTTTTGCTGAAGAATTATGTAAATTGTTAATATTGATACAAAATACTGTACTTGAAGCACGATATTAGTATGCACGGCTAACTTAGAAGATTCGTTTTTATCTGTAGCATCAATTAATTTTGCTTAATTAATATTTTTCTCCGATTCAGTTAATAAATAATATACTAAAGTTGGACCCCATATACTGTTATTGTTATACCCCCAGTATTACAAATGAGGCAGACGTCACTCTTCTTTAAAAGTTGTCATTTGTGTGATTTTTCCTTTTTCCAATCTTGTAATAGGCGAAAATATTTCCTTAAATTTTGTTTTTCAATATATCCCTTTGTTATAGTACTGATGACTATTAGTCCCAAAATCATAACAAAATTTATCTTTATTATTATAACGGTAAACTTATGTTTCCACTAGATTGACTGGACAAACGTGTTGATATCAAATATTGATACGAATTTGTGAACATCTTTGTTTCTAGAAAATATTAACGTAAAACACAACACCAAATCAACAATAACAGATTTTATTTCAACAATAAATTGTTCAGTAAAAATATAAATACATATATTGATATGATTCCTGCTTGGTCAAAAACGGACGTCAACAATACATCATACATATTTTCAGTCAAGAACACATTACAATAAAACAGATACTGGAGCTATGAACCAAAGTTCTTTCGCAGCTTTTTAATTTCATGAAGATTAGCATCCGCGAATTTAAAATTATATATATATAAGTGGATGTTAATTTGCTTGGATCTCGAAATTCGCGAAAAAATATTAAAGTTAATTATCTTGTCAAAGTGAAATTATTGAGTGAATTTTGCGACCCTCAATTTTGTCTCATTCTTACTGCAAATTGTACTGAATATCTTCTCATTATGCAAAAGATATTCGGCAAAATTTGCAGTGAAAATAGGACCAAAATTCGAGTCGCAAATTCACTCTGCAATTTTCCTTTGACAGGATAATTTACATTGGAAAAATAATTTGTTCAAAGTAAATCATACGCGAAAAACAGTTTGATAACAGATAACATCTCCTTGGTTTACCTGTGGCTGTATATATTATAACGAGAGTATAATTAGCTATAGGGTGCGGTCAAGTATAAAGCACAAAGTTACAAAATGTATACATACATGCATTTAGTATTCTGATAGACTTAATTCACTTTGTTTCCTTCCTTCAGTACTGACGGAGTAAAAACTGACGGAGTCAAACGAAGGGAGGTAACTTTGGTAGATCTGAATGCCATTTACAAATTTCGAGGGTTTATGTACAATCCGGTGATTATAATGCCTCCGATAAAAAACTCAGTTGTTCTGTCAATATATATCTGTTTATAGAAATAATTTGGCCATTATACTCTCTAGTCTATTAGTCTTTCACATGGAATTAAACTTTATACATATCCATTATATGTGATGTTGATAATGCATGACAATGTTCATAATGAAAAACAGATTTTAAAATCATTAAAACTAAAGCAACATACATTAAAAATATCCATACACTAATTAAGCGCGCCCCATAGAATATATTCTTAGAGGAATTGCTCCATACAAGCATGGTTAACATAAAAGCGCAATCCAATCCCTATATGTAGAAGATACAAAATGCAATTTTTAAAAGTCACGTTATTCTTTTAAACAAAACAACACAGTACTCCAAAAATAATAAACACATTCTTTAAATGCTTTGATATTGAACACTTCACTCAAACTGCTGCTGCAGGATGTGATGTGTGCGTCCATAATTGCTCAAAGATTTTGTTGTCATATTGTTTTCTCTTAAGAAATCTATTGAATACCACAGATTATGATGAAAGTAACTGTAGAATCCATTAAACTCAAGGACAATTATTAGCATACTTTGTAAAAATTAGTAACATTAATAATTACAGACTTTACAAAATTATAAAAAAATGTTTTGATGTGCTTCGCATGTTTATATGAAAACGAAAAACGCACTTTATACTGGCAAAATGTAAGATTGAGTTTGTAGACGGTTGGGTCTTTTGTACCTACAGTACATAACTGCAGACGTTAATATCACAACTTTGGCAATACTGTCCATACAAATTGTCAGATATAATTGTCTTCTCAAAATGTTTAGCATTGAATAACATTTGAAGACATTCTAGATGTGTTGGTGTGATAATGAGGTACATATAACTGTATTTTAATCACACATACAGGTCACGTGCATTAAAACTGATCCCTCTATCCTGTAAAACACCAATGTTTTATTATCTGTCCATGTCCGAGATCGTTTTCGCTCAATTTACTTCCATTTATTTAACTTTGGCATGACGTTTGACTTATTACTAATACACATGCAATGAAATGTCTTCCGTACGCCTCTGACTATATCACAGTAATATTATCCATATATCCTATTATAAAGCATGTGGGTAATAAAAATACTGTTGACATTAGTGGAAAAAGGCAATGAGGCTGAAGAATATGTCTGATTCAGAAAGAAAATTTCCTGATAAATGATCCCATTAGATTAATGTTTATATCGTGTGTTTATTTTGGATTTTATTACACACGTGCATTATTACTAGAAATAGATCCATATACTAAGTATGTCTTAAGCTACATCGTGGAGTATATCAGGTTTTGTTTGCTTGATTGTTTAACGTCCTTTTTACAACCAATGTCATTGACTCAAATACGTCAACGGCTATATGATAACACATAAGGAATTGGAAAGAGGCTACGCTAAGGTACTGAATACAAAAACAACTAATAAATAAAGTCTACATAATATACACATTGATATATGTTCTCCACTTAACTATCCAATAGAATATATAACTTACCCACAGGAAAATATTTTTACGGCGACAAACGCACTGGCTGAAAAAATACACATTAGCATCTGGAATACCTGATAAGGATAGTATACTCGACAAATCGTGTTCATAAAAATTACAACATAATTTACATGTACGTATAGTTGAAATAAGAGAGACCAATAACTTTTGCACATCTATATACTGCGAAATATGCAAAATCCCACGTGAAAGCCCTTTCAGGGCGACTTAAAAGTCTTAAAGGCAGTTTAAATTATTCATATTTTCTCCCAAGGTCAAAATAAAATTATGCTGTAATACATTGTAGCAAATCGTACACAACTGCTAACAAACTACAAATATGTATACATATTGCATTCATCCCTCACGAAACTTACTTCGTCATAACTATGAATTCGTTGTAAGCTACAAATGTAGTTCGATTTACTGTATTCAAATTAAAATAGGGACATTTTGAAACTGAAATCATTCCTAACATAGATTAATGCTAGTCACAATAATCATACTTTACAATATGAAGAATTCGTGTGTTAATTTCGTTCGTGGTTCGGAGCCTTGGAATTATTTCTTGGGTAAAAATATAATAGAGTTTGGTAGTTTTTTTGTTTTTTTTTTTTTTTTTTTTTTTTGTTTTTTGTTAAACTCTATTGACAAAAATGCCAATAAATCAACAGTTCCGTCGAGCGGTCCAAAGAAGTGGTAAAATCGATTGTTAAAATGTGCTATTGGAGTGACGTCACAATGGGGTATAACAAAAAAGTTATCGACTGGGTTTTCGGGCAACAAACGATTTGTTGGGCCCTCACACATACAGTTTGTCTTCCGGACCAACAAATCATCTGTTGCCCTCATCCCCAATCAACAACTGTATAATATTTCTAATTACAGAGCAACCATGAAAACAACGAAACATTCTACACAACGAACATTCCATCTGATACAGTATTCAAAACATGGTAAGATTTCCACAGTCGCATTCAACACAATGCAAGTCGTAGGAGTGTCCATAGTTACCATGGTTACAATTTGCCAGGTCCATTTATATCACTAAGCTAATTACATCAAGATACTTAAACAGAAATAGAAGTAATATTGTTGTAAGCTGATCTATCAGAGTTACTTTGTTTCACTCCGTCAGTACTGGCGGAGTAAAGAGAAGGGAAGTAACTCCGATAGATGTGAATGTATCATTGTGGCCATATTGTACTGGCTGTTATGAAAGAGAATAGGGTATGCACTGAATGAAAGACTACACTCCATTGAAATCACATTTGCCGCTCCATTGAAATCACATTTGCCGCTCCATTGAAATCACATTTGCTTATAATATCAATGATCGTGCATGTAGTTCACTGTTAGTCATTTTCGATGCCATTTGCCAGAAATGATTTTTGTTCTGGTTGCATTTCGTATACAATTTCTATATCCTCGTATTTTTCGGATGAGTACACGGCCTTAACGTCCACATCCCCTCTGTACAGTGGTTTCTGTTGTGAAGTAGTCCTGGCATCTTGATCTTGTTGAGTAAATAGCGACATTAACATCCCTGAGAAAAACGCAAGGAAATGCATCATTCCTGAAATTAGATAAAACGCTAGCACATTTTGATAAAAGAAAAACATTGTTAATGCATATTGTGATAATAATAAATCATTGTAGTACAGAATGTGTGCCTTGAAGTCTTCTAGTGTTGTGCTTTGCACTGCTGCTACCAGCAAAAGACTCCGTTGTGTTATTGTATGTGGAAGAAGGAATATTTGTATGTTCTCTTGGTAGTTTATATGTAACGGTATGTGTGTAAGTGTGCGTGTCTAGTTCTGCAGTCTGCTTTGATGAGGAATTGTGTGTTGACTATGACTTGTTCGTGTATGATTTTGAAGAAAAAGGTGTTAATCTTAACTGTAATCTGCGTGTGTGTAGTGAAGGTATTCCTATAACATATCAAGTCAATGTGGGCGTATCAGAGTCAATCTTGTAGTATTTTTTCAGTTTATCATTGGCCTAATATAACTGTACCAATTTACTATACATTAGTACATCACGTGACAGAATACTGGATTCTGATTGGCTACACACATGGATACTATTTGCAATAGTGCCCGGGCAAGCGGGCACTATTGAAGTGGCGCGAAATTGAACGTGAATGTATTGTGACGTCACCATTACATGACGTCATTATAACGTTGCGCTTCGACCAAGACGACAAGATGGCGGACAGGCTGTTGTGTGCGGGGATTGAAGCAAATGTTGCTTTTCTATAGAACATAGTTCACTAATGTTCTATATTGATCTACTTTTAATTTTTATGAAGCCGAATTCCGTTTTTATAGAATCTCATATTTCTGAGACAATTCATATGTTGTACTTTTAATGTAACAACGTGGTGTGGAAATGAAGATAGCGTTGCGAGGTATCGCTTGACGTGCTTCTATTACGATGACATGAAAAACGGTCTCATGTCAGGGTGATGTACTAAACCCATTATGGCCTGGTTGAGAGGGCACTATTGCCTCATAGTATTGTCGAGGGATGGAATAGTGCCCGAGCCGAAGGCGAGGGATGGAATAGTGCCCGAGCCGAAGGCGAGGGCACTATCCCATCATGAGACAATACTATGAGGCAATATTGCCTCATAGTATTGTCTCATAATAGATAAATAGTACAGTAATGACTGAAGGACAATATGATGCCAGAACAATGGGAACAATTAGATACCACGACAATTGGAACAATGAGATACAAGAACAATGGGAACAATACGGGTATACGAGAATATTGGGAACAATGAGGTAGACTACCAGAACAATGGGATACACTTCATATCAAACGTTTGATCTTACCTGCGTATGCAAACACATTAGTATACCCAACAGATCCGTTCATAAGGTAACCTGGAAAAGCACAAAGGTGTTCATGACATTATAAATCTCGCTTACAGTTTTATGCTTCAATAAAACGTCGAGATATGAGAGAAAAATACTCTTTCATGCGTAAATATGAAGGATAGTGATATTCTACCCTCGGGATCACAAAATGTCGTAAAACCCTAGGCAAACCTCGGGTTTTACATTTTGTGACCCTCGGGTAGAATATCCCTATCCTTCATATCCACATATGAAAAAGTCTCATATTAGATCACAATTCACAACGCCAATTTATTTTGGAACAATGGAAATAAACATTGCCAGAAAACATGAGATTACACTCAACGTGGTCTGACCTATTGCATGACATTCTGAATAAATTATAGCTGCAATATTGTAGCTAAAAGACTTTAAGACCGATATAATACATGTTTAGAGCTACAGTTGGTGCCTATTACTGCTAGTGGGGCAAATTAATGATTATCCAAACCATTGTAAAAAGTGTGCATGCATATTATCGTACTGGTTTTAAATCGATTACCTTCTATAGGTAATGAAACTGAACTGTGTAAAATAACAAATTCACAGCGAGACATTACTTTTTTACATATAAATATAAAGGTCTTTTCAAAGGACAATTACAAATTGTGAACTTGACGTCTTCTGAACGTTACGGTGGATATTAAGAATGATTGTTATGTTTGTTTTGGACAAAAATAATATATAAATGGATGTACAATGTATAAGCATAAAATAATTGGAAACCTACAAAAAATATAGAAAAAGTGATTTTAGAAGGCAGTGCTCCACTAGGACACATACGAACCAATTCGTACCCGGACGAAGATTATAGTAGGCCGGGTACGTATATTCGTTCTAAACAAATTACAGCAAGAAACAATTCATGAATACTGATGTAGGTGGAAGGCTTCTAAAATTTCAGTTAACGTATTACATTCAAAAGTATGCATACTCACCGCCAATTATTGGCCCAACCATGAGTCCGAGGCCGCCTGCAGCCATCTCAATAGCAAACCCGCTGGCCAGATTATGTAGCCCGACCAGTTCCACTGTAATAGGACTAAGTAGTGTCCAAGATCCACCGGTATATAGTCCAAATAGAGACGAAAACAAAGCCTTACCTAAGTAATTCGTACCGTAGTACCTCAGGGTGACAGTAAACACACCTATAACTCCGTAGGACCCGAAGTATAACAACTTCCGGTCTATACCGCCATCTACCGCGGCGATCCCAACCAGGACACGTGACACAACACTTCCGATTCCAATAATGGACATTAGAAAAGCAGCTTCCGCTTTACTCGATCCAGTAGAGTGGTAATAATCCGCAGTGTACATAGTTACAATTGACAATGCTTTGCACCACAAGAATATACTAACACAAAAAATAAGATAAGGTATTTTCCCTAGAATCTTTAAATCATCACACACACGTTTACACAATGTTGTTTTACTAATTTCCCGCCGTCTTCTAGCCTCAGAGTACAGCGCCATCTCTGTCTGACCAGGGGCGACAATCATGCCAAACAAACATGTCTGGAAGCCTATAGCTGAGAGTAAGAGGAATGTACCCTGTATGCCATATTCGTCCACTAAGATCTGTGTAAGGAAGGGGAATATCACCATGCCAGCAGCGAATCCCGCCACAACTACCCCTGTTGCTAAACTACGCTGTTTTTCGAAGTAAAATCCAACCACAACGAAAGCTCCAGTGTATCCGAATGCCTGTCCGGTACCTACAAAGTACAAGTGAATATTATGGATGTTGATTATTTCGCACTAGTTTACAACTCGGTTACATATATTGATAACAAATGAGTTTACATCGTGTGGCTTCTCGTCGTATCTCATTAGAGTCTAATAACATCTACAATTAATTTTACGCTCATTTATGTGGTTACTTTGAAGTGTTGAAACACACAGTGACTAATAACGGGACAAGTATTGTCTTCTAAGAGATTCTAGAGGGGTTTTGTCTGACGTTAGATATTCTATGCCAATTAAATGAAATTGTTTTTAATTAACTTTTCTTTTCAATTTTTGTTTGGTATTGAAGAACATACAATACAGTTTGTAAGAAACTGAAGTAATACAGGGATATAGGCTGCATGTACAAGTGATTGAAGAAACAATACATATGGGATTTTTTAAGAGATCTTCTAACAACATAATCAAGGAGTAAAGTGTGTCTTGGTATGCGACGGTATAATTTGGTATGCAGAGCAAATATGCCGTCGAAAGCTCCGTTTCGAGCATTGACCGTGAGAAATCCCTTATTTTAAGAAACCATGATTATTATGTCACCGAAACGCAATATCTATCAGAGTTTTGCATAATAGGCCATGGGCTAGGAGGGTCCCACATGCACCCCCCCAAACCTCCGAACCAATATTTTTCTGAACCCTTATGACCCACTGATCACAAATCAAAATGTTAACATTGCATAAGTTGGGATGAACTTCCGGTTATGACGTCATCAAGATGGCCGCCATCTCGAATTTCACTAAAAATTGAAAAATAGTCATAACATTAACATTTTTCAACCGAAGTAGACAAATGAGGTATCAAACTGACCACAAAAGAACGATAAATACATATCAGGACCAAAAAATCCAATATATGTAGTGATTTCTACGCAGGAAATGAAAAAATCGGATTTAAAGCTCAAAAATGGTGATTTTTCAGCAAATTTTTCATATTTTGTTTGACGCAGCAAAAATGTTTCCCAACAGCAATCTATTATTTCTAATAAGTTTTTTGACCACTTGTCAATCAGTTAAAGCAACAAAAACAACCAAAACCAATGTTAACATCGTATAAGTTCCGGTTATGATGTCATCAAGATGGCCACCATCTCAAATTTCACTGAAAAATGAAAAAATGTCATAACATTGACATTTTTCAACTGAAGGAGACAAATGAGATATCAAAATGACCACAATAGAACAACAAATACAAGTCAGGACCAAATAATCCAATATATGTAGTGATTTGAACGCAGGAAATGAAAAAAAATATTTTAAGCTCAAAAATGGTAATTTTTCAGCATTTTTTCATATTTGGCTTGACGCAGCAAAATTGTTTCCCAACAACAAATTATTATTCACAATCAGTTATTTGACCTCTTATCAATCGGTTAAAACAACAACAACAAAAATATATAGAAATGCAAAAGAGAATTGTTATACCATCATTTGGTTTACAAAACATCACCGGATGCGGCATATGATTGTTATTTTTTCCAAACCGCTAACACTACAGTTTCCTGGTGTCTTGGAATTTCCTGAATATAACATTGGCTATTGACGATTTATATCTTAACAAATTTGAATTTAAAGTTGGCTGAATATCTAAGTAGGACTTCAAAATAATCCATTTTCATGTTGGAAATTTTGTAGACTAGTAGCCTCTCAAACTGAATTATTACAGCAAAACGCTAACTAATAGCTATAGGGTATCAAATTAAAGTTCCGTAAATAACATTACACTTTTCGAAACATATTGTGTCTTTTAGAATGAGCACATTCATTGTTCATTTCCTGTGCACAACGCAAGGAAATATAAGATGGTTACTACAGTGTCACATATTTCTTTCACTAGTTCTTAATGCTAATCATTTTCGTTGTGCGTGCTTTCTCGCCAGAGTGTCGTCTTCGACCTCGGTGACCTGATGTGACATTACATTACCGGGTTACCATCGTGGTTCTAATTTGTCAACTGTCCATGGTCAGAGTTAAGATCAGAAACATCGGCTTCATGTGGGAGTGGGGATGTGGGAGCTCTTCCTGTTTCCAACCTAGTTTCACCTAGATTCACACATCGTATATGATGTTCCAGACTTCCCCGGCATGATAGTTAAGACACCAGATCAACATTCTGCGGAGTGTTGAGTTGGTTCTCCTTAATTCGTATGAAGCACAATTCCTCATTCTTGTGAACCTCAGTGACCATAGGTGGCACAGGTGGATTCTTTGAGGTCATAAATGAGGTCTGCAGTGAAGTTTCACTCTTTGCCAAGTCTAGAAAGCACTTTAGATAACTTTTTACTGGAGAGTCTTCAATGGTCTCTTTGCGCATACACCAGATGTGACACAACCAGCACCTTCAAGGGAGTGGGAAAAGTCAGACCAATGAAAAACATTTAACATTTATGCCCTCATTAATGACCTCGATGATACCACCTGTGCCGTTTATGGTTGCACGAGGGTCCACAAGATTGATGAATAGTACTTCATACGAATTATGGAGTTATGTGCTAAGGCGAACCAATTCCACCATTGGAAGAATGTGCATCTGGTGTAATTTCCATTATGCCGGAGAAGTCTGAAACAGCATATATGACGATATGTTAGAATTTGAAAGAGATCCCACATCCCTGAAACTGTTGTTCCTGATGTGAACTCTGGCCATGGATGGGTCATAAAAGGCTAGAACAACACTGGTAATGCAGTGTCACATGAGCTCATCGACTTCGAAGACGTCGAACTGGCTTTCGACGAATTGGATACTGATATCTCGAGTACTCTGATTCGGACTACATGTACCAGCTACCAGATATGCCGAGTCTCTTCAGTGGATAGGTCAGTGAGGCGAGAAAGCGCGCACAATGATAATGGTTATCATTGAGAACCAGTAAAAGACATATTAGTGACAATGTAGTAACCATCTTACATTTTGCTTATGCCATGCATAGAAAATAAACAGTGAATGTGCTCATTTTCAAAGACACAAACGCTTTGAGAACTGTTAATGATATTAACGGAAACACAGGCTTAGCTTAGGTTACATTTGTTACGCTATCAGTAGGTGTTGTGTTATTTTTGAGACGCTGCTAATCTACAAAATTGAGGGTATAACAATAATTCTTTTTTTTGCATTTCTATATATTTTTGTTGTTGTTTTTGTTTTTACTGATTGATAGGAGTTTAAATAACTGATTACGAGTAATAATTTGTTGTTGGGAAACATTTCTGCTGCGTCAAGCCAAGACTGAAAAATTTGCTGAAAAATCACCATTTTTGAGCTTAAAAGCTTATTTTTTTATTTCTTCCGTACAAATCACTACACATATTGGATTATTTAGTCCTGATATGTATTTATCGTTCTATTGTGGTCAGTTTGATACCTCATTTGTTTACTTCGGTTGAAAAATGTTAATGTAATGACTATTTTTCAATTTTTAGTGAAATTCGAGATGGCGGCCATCTTGATGACGTCATAACCGGAAGTTCATCCAAACTTATGCAATGTTAACATTTTGATTTGTGATCAGTGGGTCATAAGGGTTCAGAAAAATATTGGTTCGGAGGTTTGGGGGGGGGGGGGTGTGCATGTGGGACCCTCCTAGCCCATGGCCTATAAAGCATACACGGGGCATGAGGAATTTTCATTCATAATTGTTTCTCGAAGCGGTGCTTTGGACACTACCTTTGTTGGGCATACTAAATTACACCTTCGCATACCTAGAGTTCGACCCATTGAATATTGAAATGGCGGGTGTATCTACGTGCTGCATGGCTGGGTGTGATTCCCAAAGAATCATTAACTAATCATAGCCCTTACCCGCTATAACACCATACGTTAGATACAAGACGTAGATGTTGTTGACGAAGCTGGATATACCGAATCCCACCAGGTTAAGACAGGCACCGCATATGATACAGGCCCGACAACTGACAGTGTTGATCACCACACCGGCTAACGGGGCTGGAAAGACAAAGATTGCATTTCAAACAGAAATGAAGAATGATGCATTTGATATTTAAAAGTCTGAAAGTTACTACGGATAAGAATTTGGTAAAGTCATACACAGAGAAAGGACGAATTAAATCAAATATAGTTTAAATTGAGCCTTTTTAAAATGTACGTTGTTGAACAATATATTTGCAATGCAGTTTAACATATGTTTGTAAATCTTTGGAACATAGAATAAAATAAAGTATTTTGAAACTCTGTTACTGGACAAATGTTCTCGAATAAGACATAATGAAGCCTGGTGAATAATGCATCATACTGTATTGTCTTGTATATATTAGACATTTGAAGGAATTGTATTGCACAGAAGTCCACCATGTTGCATATGAATTTCAATCGTATTGTCACCGCTGGAGGTTATAGTGTTCCAGAATTCCATATCTGAATTAACAGTGATGTGTTTTACATTGTTATTTGTTGCTTTGTAGGGTTTTTTTAATTCTTCTGTCCTGTAAAGCCAGATTATGTTCTACTGATGCATTTTATTATATTTCTTTGCTATATAACCTTACACTTGTGTAAACGGAGTCGGCTATCGCGCAAGAATGCATAAACCGGAACACTGATTTCCGCAAGTAGTGTTAATACGCATCATATTTGGCCTATATTGTTTCTGTAGTTTTAAGTCTTCAATTAAACAATTTGAATGTAGTGAATATTTTAGATTATATTTCAGAAAATATAATATTTGAAAAATATTGCATATATGAAATGAAAAAGATAGCGCTCTTGTGAAACTATGTTTTGTGTACTTTCTGAACTGACAACATTTCCGGCCTGATTGGAGCCACCTGTACCGGGCTTCCATCAATTGACCGGCTGTTACATCAATCGTATCACGTTGAAAAACGAAGTTTGATTTAATCGGAACATTAAATTTAAATAGTCGGTTGAAATGTAAATATAAGGAATAATTTTATTTTTTGTTACTGGTGTGTAAACTGCATTTGTTGAACAGAATTTAAACATGACGCGCTAACAGGCGTCATTTATAATATACCTGTCCAATAAATGCACTTTACACACCAGTAAACAACAAAAAATAAAAATCATTCCATAAATATATTTTTTGTAATATTGCGATGCTTTGTTGTTCCACTTTTACCAGGACACACAACATGATTATACCGCAGCCTCCCAAAACATCGCACACAGAGGAGACCGTCACTTTAATAAAACGTGGAACCAAACAAACCGAACCTTTGATTATAAAATGTCATGGTATTGATATACTCTACTCTACTGTATTATTGAGCTGCGCTGAAACATAATTGCATTATATATTTTGCATTGTATTGTGGACCCAGGATGTCCCATTTGCCAACGGAAGGTTTTCTTTGTTAAAGGGACAATTCAGTCTAAGAGAACATTAAAATTTGTACATATATCGGAAAAAACCCAGTTCTAATGGAAATTAGATCAGTCAGTTTTACTGTGATATGCCTGAAAAGCCCATGGTGGTGACATGTGTGTAGATGTTTAAACTCGCTCGCAGTCCGCCATTACACATTGTGGTCGAACTTCTTGTATGCCGAACCCTGTCCCTTGCTCGCAGAGTAATGCAACTGTTGTCTAGAACTTCTCAAATTGCTCTGACAGTAGTATGTTTACCTTATTAGGTAAATTGTCTTGTCTAAAAATCATTTTATCACCTTCACAGTAGTTATGTAGCTTTTTTGTTTAACGTGCGTGATTTAGGCTAGGGTATGGGTACAGCGTCCATATTGTATCTGCTGAATCGTATTGATCAACGATTTGATATTTCAACGATAATAATTAAAATACTTAACAATGTCGTGGAATTTGTCAATGTTTTACGCTATATGATTCATAAGAAATGTAGAACAATACATTTATGCTATAGTTTGCTTCTTGGTTATGCAAAAGAATTAGCCTGAGTGAATTGTCCCTTTAAAAACAAGACGGAGAATATTTATACTCAATGAAATTGCATAGATTATTTATTTCAATGTATGCTGAAATTATTTAGGTATTACTTTTATATCCGTTTTATTGGTAAGTTAAAACAGAAAATACTTAGATTTTATTATCTTTCATATGAGTGCCGCCACATTGATAAAACAATATGCGTTACATTAGGCGGAGCCGCATCAATTATGTAAAACTGATACGAATCTGCAAGACGTTATCTCATACTTACCACTCAAGCAGAAGAATCCCGAGAACAGTGCCCCGGTCCATGCTGTAACGGTTACAGATTCCTTAAGGTGATCTAACAGGGCCACGTGGATTATCCCTGTCGCCGACATCAGACTCGAACCAAAGAACATGGTGAGGAAGGCGGACCACAGCACCATGTGCCGTTCGGGGATACATTTCCCGCCATCACACCATCCTGACATGGTACGGGACCTGACGTGCTACCTGAAATGAAAGAGAAGTCAATAAATCGGATGCCAACCACATGTATAACTTTAAATCTGCCACGCATGGTTTTCCCTATAACTGGAACGAATATACGTACCCGGCCTACTATACCTTTCGGCAGGGTACGAATTTGTCCCTATGTGTCCTAGTCGAGCACTGCCTCAGAAAATCACTCAGGCACAGTTTTCTTTACTTTTTGTAGGTTTCAAATTATCTTATGCTTTTATACGCATTTGTATTCTATTTTTATCAAAAACAAACATAAAAATCTTTCTTAATATCTACCGTACCGATCACAATATTGCAGCTACACGTGTAATACTGGCTGGTCTAGGGGAATACCCATATGTCGCCTGAGACTGTATTGCATGGCTACCCATGCAACAAAGCCTCGTTACGTCACGGCATCAATACAAGGCCTGCTTTCTAGGTGCAATTTTAACATTTACTGATGTACCTGATCTTCAGTCTTCTGTAAACAGGTAACGCTTCTAGGCCACCTTAATTGACTGTCATCACTGATGTCGTACCGGGTTGCGCATTTCCGATATGATCTATATATATAACTGAACTTAAGAAATCATTGGCTCCTGTATTGCTTTGGATTAATATTATCAGTCTTCACTGAAGAATAGTGAGGTAAATGTTAATTATTCTCTTTTCTATAGAATCACTGATATATACTATGGAGTACATGTACATTCTGGTATCCCACAAGATATACCCAGTTCAGTCAGTAGCAGCCAGGCGTTAATTTTACTGGGTGATCTTTCCAGGCTTTATATTTGGAGAGTCAACCACATAACCACATACGCAGTTAAACTGTTCCACGGATTTACCACTCTTTGTGCGTTTGGTAAATAATGTTTATATTTCAATAGATGTATACATGTATATTCCTTTCGGAAAAAAAAATAGAAGTTTCTTAAAACGACAATAACAAAAGAAATCTATATATAATAACTTTTGCGACTCTACAATATTATCAATCTCGTTTTACATTTTCTTCCCATTTAAAAAATATAAGCCCTTTCGAAAGTGTAGAAGAAGAGGGAAAATAGTAAATACACATTCCTGTCGAGTGTCCCGACCAGGAATCGAACCCGGGTCTCCGGCGTGGAAATCTACGGCTCTACCGACTGAGACAAAGAAGCATGCTCCGTCAGCTGAGTGACAGAGACCGTATTTAACACTGTGTACAAGTCACACCGACCCGCTCCTTTTACAAAAGGTAGCGAGACTTTAACACAGGTTAGACTCAAAACAGTAATAAAAGATGTCAGCATAACAATGTGATCGCGTGGGGTGTGTTGTTCTTTGTCTTTGATGACGTGCTTCAGTGAGATAGCACTATAAAATGGCGAAAGTCCCGTTTGTTTTAAAAAGGTTCCGGATTTGAACCCTGTATTTTTTCCGCATCTGATTCAACACTAGCCTAACGAACATGTTCATAGTTAAAATTCATTACAAAATTATAGACAAGTCCTTGCCATAGGCATCAGACATTCAATCATTACTTACATAACTTACATGCAATACTATTCTTACTTACTGTGAACAAGACATCATGCTGAACTGAAAACCTCCAAACATCTCCTTGAATGATTGCAAATTTTATGACGTCATAAACACATGACGTCATTTCAAATGGTCACACTATTTTGGCTTTTGTCGGACCACTGATTGGCCGCTGATGACGTTTGCCTTTTGAATAACTAATATATACATAACCTGTACCTCCGACACATTTCCGGATATCCTAATGATAGCTCTGCCGTGATGCACAGATGCATTGAGTACTTTCCATCCTTAGTCAATATAATTATAACAAATTCTGCATGTTTGTGTATTCATGCAACGTTACATTATGTTGGTGCTTATACATGTAGCTCTGCGCATTTGTACCGTGGACATGTTACGCTGTTGTTTATAATTAAATCGTCATGCACAGCATGTACAAAGGAATATTTTCGTCACACACACGTACTGTATGTATATAATGTCCGTACCATTAACCTACTAATCACCTCTATACATCACAGGAAATATGGAATATCACTGATCTCTGATGTGGCTAACAATCAGGATTTCAAATATCTTCACGAACATATTAAAACTGATCGATTTTGGTGTTGATTATTGGTAATCGATACACATGTACGCTGGCTTGGTGTCAGCATACCGGTTCACTCTGATCTAATCTACACTTATTAATTAATATATAATGAAGCATTATTTGTAGACATGGCCTCGTTAAAAATAATCATATTAAGATCAAGCAACTCTTTTGGTGTAACACACTTAAAGTTCATGGCGAAGATATTGCGCATGCTTTATGCATTAATGTACATATGATAAACCTCGGGTAAGTGTGCATCATTCTACACATATAGAGCACAGTTCACAGTCATGCTTTAATGACCGTATCCATATCTATATCCATATTATACATTTATGCATATACCCGGAGTACACATGACGACCTGTATTATATGAAAAATATCCCACGACGATAGGAGAATAGTAAATAAGTTCTAATCCATATATACAAAGTAGTTATGTGGTAATCTGTACCCCATACAACCACAACACCTATACTGCTTTAAAAATAAAAGTAAAATAATTACTCTACCTGTTCTCTACCGCCCGTTTCGTTTCTCTTTCATTGTCGCGATTTATTTACCGAAGTCTTATACTATTTGTTACGACGTATAAATCTATTGCTAAATGTATAACCAGATCTCCTCGTCACCGCCATGATGGATAAAAATAACCCGGATATAGGCAATAGCCCGGCTACATAGTAACACACGAATGTTCCGCCAAAATATGAAGTCGCATCAAACCAGGGGTTAAAGATTATTTTATAAAGTTTAATGAAGGTACATGTGTAAAAATATTTCAGAAATTAGTTAAAACATATTTTATTTGCCTTCAAAGAGCAAGGGGATCAGACATAAGAAGTTTTACAACTTATTTAGCCCTTCACCTATGGATTATGCAGTTGTGTGTATACATTTACATTTTATTGTAAACAAGGAACACGATGGCATGAAATATAATCGCAGTATGTCAAGCGGATGCAATTAAAGGACACCGGTAAATGATACTTAGTTTTGTTTTTATCAACATTCTAGAGGACAAAATCGATTATGTAACAACTTATTTTAACCCAGTGGGCACACAACATCCGGAGGACGTTTTTATTAGGTCCGATCGCAACGTTGCATTTAGGTTGCAAAAAGGTTGCAAATGAAAGTTTGGGGAACGTTTTTTGACAACGTCCGCCGAATGTTTTCATATAATGTTTTCACAACGTTTGTATGTTACGTTGTTTATTTTCATAATTTATATTCTAGTATTTTGAAGTACAATAACAACAAAATATAGTGTTTATATAATATTTTAATGTCTTCTGCTCATCCTGCATGAAATACATATGTAGGTGTAACAACTTCCACCTAGACTGTTTGTGTAGGAGCCATTTCACGTACTTCCGTGTGGACTTATGTAAGCATTTTCATCTGTAAAAGAAAAACAGAATAAAACATTAAACATCTATATAATGATTTAGACGATATATTTTTCATGTGCCAGTACGTTATTATATAAATAAAAACACAAATAGTATACAGGCACATCAGGGAATTTGTATAAGTTACATGTATGTGACTACACACATAGATAAAATAACTTACCGCGATATAATATAATAAACACATTCTTATAAAAACAAGTTTGTATACGAATCAACAAATACCTACCTTGAAATATCTGTCGATATCTGGAAGTTATCCTGTTTGGATGCTGTCGAGGCTAAGAAATGCTATCCGTATGAGGCACGTGTGTACACAAAGTTTGAATGAACAAAGAACCGGAAGTGAAAATAACCGCGCAAACACCAAACAAATCTTTACGAGTTTCCACTCCTAGTTTCTGTAGTGTGCGGGGAAAATATGTAAAATGTCACATAAATAAAATCACAATTTATTGGTATAAAAAGACGCTTTATTCTCTTTGTTTTTGTTTTAAATAGTTAATACCGACCCCTAGCGGATAAACTTTAAAATGAAAGGGAGGTAACACAACTCTTTTATCATAACTCGGTAGTTTACATATTTGACGTAAGAATCGGTATGTAAACTTGGTATTTATAATTATACTATGTTTTGTTTTCATCTATTCAATTAATACCTATAGTATCTGTAATTCAAAAAATAAAACTATTTAAAAGTACAAAAAATGATTAATTATTTTTTTATTAGTTAATAATCATTGAAAAAAATATAAGGCCTACTTGTATGTATCACTATTTGAATAGATTCATTCGCTTCCTTTAAAAGTTGTTTCCAACAATAATCCTTTTTGAAATATATTAAATTATTGTCAAAGTTTTTTTCCTAACCATATAAAAACATTCTCAGGACGTCAAGTGCTAATGTCGTGAGGACGTTTGGAGAAAAACGTTCTCACAACATTGTCAGAATATCCCCGACGTCGCAACCTAAATAAATGCCAAAATGTTGTCCGGACGTTATGTGCCCACTGGGAAGTAAATATATACAGCACCTACGTGCAGAAAACATAGATAAAGCCGAAAAGCAACTGTTCTCTTTTCCGAGTAATGTATTTTTCAAAATAAGTGGTTATTATAATTGTATAAAATCGTATCAAAACGTCGAGGTATTAGTAAAATATATTCTTTTGTATATGAAGGATAAGGATTTTCTGCCCATGGAATCACAAATTGTTGTAAAACCCTCGGCAAGCTTCGGGTTATAGGATTTCACGGGATGCCAAGTTAACCCACTGTTTTTGTGATAGATGATTTCCTTTGCGGCTACTAAATATGTTTTCATTTCAACATAAATTCGGAAAGAGTACTTTTCGCGGATTTTTCGAAGATTCAAAAATTTAATGGATATACATGTATCATTACATAAAGGCGTAAGTGGTGTTGATATTAAATTGCGGAGAATATCATGGATCGCGAATTTCCCAGAAGTTTTTGTTTGTTTGTTTTGTTTGATTAATTAACGTCCTATTAACAGCTATGGTCATGTAAAGGACGGCCTGCCATGTATGCGGTGCGTTGCGTGTATGTTGTGCGAGGTGCGTGTTTTTGGAGACTGCGGTATGTATTCATGCTGTGTCTTCTTTATAGTGGAACTGTTGCCCTTTTTATAGTGCTATATCACTGAAGCGTGCAGCCGAAGACACCAAGCAACACACCCCACCCGGTTACATTATACTGACAACGGGCGAACCAGTCGTCCCACTCCCTGTATGCTGAGCGCTAAGCAGGAGCAGAAACTACCACTTTTATAGACTTTGGTGTGTAAATCGCACACGAAAGAAAGTTCTTTACAGTATTTACCATATCTTGTGAATTAGAATACTGTAAATAACCAATAATATCGATATAGCTATGAAATGATTACCTTAATTACGTCAAAATAAGTCACGGTACTGTCATCATTCAATAAATACACGAATAGGCATATTGGCTTATAATACATTATCGATCATTATACCGAAGAATTTACAATAATTTTGTGTAGTGATGTGTATATCGATTAAGTCAATTGGTCTTTGAGATTAACAAACGCTTTCTTTATTGTAAGAATAACATAATCTCTTTTGGACTATAAACGTTGACCCACTTTCCTAATATGTGGTATGTTCTTCATTGCAATTTATTTCGGTGTCTCTTATCGGAAGGAATTATGATTGAATGAATGAAAACAACGCACGCAATTACATATTTATGAATTCTTGATTACTAGTTCTCAAAACGAAAATTACCATTGTTAATGAGACATGAATGAAAACAACGAATCCAACTAAGCGGGAAAAGACGCCTTCTAAATGAGTACAAAGACACGCGAATAAGATAATCGGACAGCTCTTCATATTTCTCATAAACCTTGAAATTCTTTAAATACAACCTAATGCTTTTCAAAGTGTTCATGATACTGGTAATGCTAACTCTTTCCTTTCCGTGTTTATTCCATAACATTCCGCTTCGATGATAAACTTGACATGTCAACAATCACATTACTGATGTGAATGCGTGAGTAAATTGTTGTGTTATTATTTTCAGGGAAAAGTAAACTTTAAAGTTTTCCACTCGAGGATAACTCTATTTTTAACAATTGTAAAACTGAACTTGATGATAGAGAATAAGAACGCACATTGTGTATGTGTAGTATACAGTTTGTTATTACGATTACAAATGCCATGTAGAATATTTTACGATTAATCTTTTAAAGTGACGATTCAGTGAGTACTAATTCTGTTACATAACCATGAAGCAAAAATGATATAAATGTATTGTTCTACATTCCTTATGAAATATATAACATGAAATATTGACCAATTCCGCGACATTGTTAAGTATTTTGATTGATACCGTTGAAAGAACAGGTACATGTACGCTGTACTCATATACCCGAACCAAAGTCACGCACGTTAAACAAACGCAATACTGAGGAGTTGATGAAATTAGTTTTAGACAAGAACATGCATCTAATAAGGTAAACACACTACTGTAAGAGCGATTTGAGTAGTTCTCGACCAAAAAATTCTGTACTACACTGGCAAAGGCCAGGGTTCGACATACAAGATATCCGACCACTATGTGTGATGGCGGACAGTAAGCGAGTTTGAACATTTCACATACATTTCACTGGGCTTTTCTGGCATACATGTATCACAGTAAAACCAACTAATCTAATTTCTATTAGAACCGGGTTTTTTTTTTCCGAAATATGTGCAAATTTTAACATATTCTTAGACTGAATTGTCCCTTTAAGAAAACGTTAGAAATTAAAAACTAAATTAAATGCTAAAATGTAAATTTTCATGAAATTTTTACATTTCGCTTATTCTTTAATATTTGTGCGAATATGCTTCCAGTCATACATATTTGAACACTTATATCAATGCTGCATATACATATACATATACATGTGTATATCCTTACCTAGACGCATTAATCATTACATAAGCGTTACATAAGGAATAAATTAACCTCCACAACC
Organism: Argopecten irradians; assembly: GCF_041381155.1. Taxonomy (NCBI): domain Eukaryota; kingdom Metazoa; phylum Mollusca; class Bivalvia; order Pectinida; family Pectinidae; genus Argopecten; species Argopecten irradians. The sequence goes on from NC_091147.1 coordinate 17,972,605, forward strand.
GAATCAATATATCGCTCTGTCTGAATACAACATTAGGATTTTATGGCCAATTATAGGATGTATTATTGATTGAACATTACATTTCATATACTTACATACTGCGTAATCGTATCACACCGGACAATTTGACGTCGTCATTTGTAACGTCGTTTCTGATTGGCTTTTTTTCAAGCGCATATCAGAAGAAAATTTCTAATCTCTCCCAGGGTGCATTGCGGTCCCCACAATATCAGAATGTGGAACCGCAATGAATCCTGGGAAAGATTGGAAAATTTCTTGAAAATAGGCCAATCAGATACGACGTTACAAATGTTCCGTTGTGATACGATTACGCTGAAACAATGACGCAATTATTTTATATGAAAAAAGGGAGTACTTAAATAACTTTCGAATATCACGGGTTAGGGTCAATTATAATGATGAACTTGAACATTTTTAGGTGGGTATCTGACAGATACTGATATTTTTAATACATTTTGAATCATGAATGCATACACTGCTACAATGTATCCACATAGATAGTTCAATCAATTAATCAACCAATCAATCAAACAGATATTTTATTTAAGTTGCAGCATTTCATGCAACTTATAATTATGTAAATAATATATTACAATTACAAAAATGGATGTAAAGAGGTGTTTGTTCGATATTTAACGACAATTGGGACTAATTCTCGTACCACGGATACTAATTGAGCGGGACTAATAAAATCTGTTACCTGTAACGCCTCGGTTGGGGATTATGTGAGATCACCCGATCTCGATCACTTAAAAATGTAAAAGATTTTTTTCTCGCGTCCCTAAGATATAACGAAACACATCTATATACGCCTATTAAAACCATTTCATCTGCGCTTCGATTTCAGTTGTTCCGCGCGTAAAATTATAGTTCGGATTATATCAAAGAAAAAACTGACAATCAATCGGTACATAGTGTCTTCATTATTAAAAACAACAACCAAAACAATGCATTGGTAAATGACTAGAATGCACATATTTTCTATTAAATTGATTAAATGACGCGTGTGACGTAACCGATTCGAGAGAATGACGTCACATGAGCGGATCCGCCAAAAATCACGCAAAGGTACCAGACAGATCGGACGAGATAGAAAAATCTAGCACCGGGTATCATGTGAGATTTCCCTGTCCGAGGTGCGAGAATAGTATCTCTCAAAGTGGTGATGGAACGTTAACTCTTTGTAATATTCCCGCTAAAATGACGTTATCCCGCGATAACGATAACTTCATTGGACGTCATTCCATCACCAATAGAAGCAATAGCCCCACACAAACGTTATTGGGTATCACTTGGTACGTGAATGAGTCCCATTTGATCGAAAATAAAATGAATAGATACTTTTTGTATACCTGGCGTAACTGCCCTTAATGTTCCGCCATATTTGAAAATATGGACTTTGAAAGCGAATTGTTTAATTAATTTGTGTATCAATGCTGAAGAAACTTAACGGTGTTTTGAATGCAAACATTCGAGTTTTGAGCTTCGATAGATACGAATCGTAACATACCCGGTATACTAATTTTCGTCCGGAAACGGACAAACAATATACGGAATTAAAATTGCATGAACATATTTTCATTTTATTTTTTGTTAAAATGTTTACTTATGATATGAAAGATGCTATTACGGAAAATAATCCATTTTAATACAGTATCACACAGAGCAAAATATTTGTCTCACAAAAAACTGATATAGATAATCTATTTCTTACTGAATAAGACTCTTTTTTGAAAGTTTGAGGTCAGGCCTACATGTAGCTTGCAAACTGGTTTGTTATATTTTATATAATAGATGATAAATGAAATCATTAAGATATGTAATTATTGTGTTATCTTGTAGGCTCCAATAATATGATAAATATAGAAAATTAACAAGGGTAAATGAATAAACATAAAACATTGAAAAAGTGCTAGCTAGAGATTCGCCTATCTTAAACGTTTTCAGGCCAAATTTTCAGGGGTATTAGAGAGCAAATCGGTCATATTTTGAAAAATAATGCGGTGAGGTATAGTTTTTTTATTGGCTTTTCTTATTGCAAATAGGTCAATCTTCATGGAAATTCTAAAAAATCGATTATTCATGAGATCATTTTTTCAGAATAAAAGAAAACATGACTATTTTGATGCAATTTTTCACTAAAATTGGGTCCGGAATTACTTTTAAAATAACGATATTTCGTTTTAATGTGGAAAACCCAGCTTATTTGATATAGTTATAAATTGTATATCATATACTGAATGTATGAAGGTGTTTTTACGAGCATATTCTGTATATGTTAAGTGATGTTACAAGGAGGAAATATTATTTATTTAAAAATCCTTAAAATCCGGAATATTAAGTCGTTAATACATATCTTTAAGCAACCATGGAAGAAAAAATTAACACGGTGACATATTATTTTTATGTGATTTTTGTGATCAGGGTATACCTAAAATCAAAATATCAAAAAATTAGCGAAATCCCTGAGAAGGAGAAACTAGAAGGGACGGTCTACCTTAATATAAATACAATTCCTATTATATAGATACATGCAAAACATACACAACGACTTGAAGAATTGTATGAAAACCTTTATACGTTTAAAAGTTCCTTTACATTTTCCCGCATCATTTTAAAACGCAGATTAATTTGCAAGTGAAAAAAATGTCGTATGAGAAGAAATCTATAAGAATAAATTTACATTGGTATTATTTTCTTATCGGGATTTCAAGGGGATGAATTTTCATATTTATCCAAATTACGCAAAATCTCGTAGTTATGGTGTCCTTGAAAAGTTGCAAAATCACCCGGAATTCTATGTTAAAAACTAGTATGTTCGCGATAATATCGTTACGGAAGGAGATCAGAAGGCAATTGCCCATTCGTTTTAGTACTTTAAAATTGAAATAAAAATCAATTATGTTCCCATGTCCTGTACAATACCAAGCGGGTAACTGCGTTTATTTGTTTTTAACTATTGGGAAGAACAACACCCTTGTAATATCACATTGAAACAACAAATATGTGTATCATCACTATGATTGGTTGCCGGCTTTAAACACTTGAGTGCTCTGATTTTATTATTGCTAGCGCTATGACATACAATTCAGACTGTATAAAATGATACTAAACCACTTCTTATTATTTTATTTGGAATAAACTCTGAAGTTTGTGTTATATCTCCATAAAACGAGTGTTAAAGTGAATCGTTAAACAATCCTCTGAGTATTGTTTTCGTACTCATATCTAGAGTTTGTGAAGGTAAATATGTTAACTTCCCCCATATAATAGTTCCTTTCAAGACTAGCGTAGCGGAAATCTGCATAATGCGTAGAAGTAATGAAGTATTAATAAACCAGACAGTCGTTTGGATAACAACAATAGCCCGACCTTATAGACAAACTCTAGGATCAACATCTGTTAAATAGAAAACACACGTTTGTCACAGATAATTTATATTTCAAAATGATTTAAAGGTCATTATATATTGCAAAAATATATTGGATGCCGGCATTTTGTCACGACATCGGGATCCCCGAATCCAAATGTTCTGTCATGTTAACTGATGTCAAATGACATGACGTCACAATGAATTTTCCAATCAATGTAAAACGCTTTCAGGTTATATTACACTAACTTACGGTTTATATCAGTTATTGAGGTTGATAAATCACCGTATCCACCTGAAAATAGGTCGATGACTGTTTTATTATATGAAATTTACAGTATATTACTAGTAACCGTCTTCAAAGGGACTATAGTACGATTAAACTGTATTTTATCAAATTATATGGTAAATATCCAAATATTTCTTGCTAATATTTTAGACTGGTAGAACCGGAACATTTTATCGCTGCATCAATTGCCCGTCTGACATATTGGAATATTTTCATTAAATTGAAGTTTGCAGTTTGATCACCGTCGATCGCAATTAACTTGCAGTCTTCCGTCATATATGTTGCCAACTATAATGACGTCACAATAGCTTATCAAAACGTCATTGAATTAGGAAACTCCGGTTACGCAATATTTGGGTACGACTCGACGTCAAAAATGATTATGACGTCACATTTAAGGTAAATTTCGCCCAATGAAATATAAAGTTTACGAAATTGAAATTTATCCTGTTCATAGATATAATCTTCAGATCATTTTCAATACATATAGCGAACAAAATGGGTGTTCAGTTGCCTAGCTTGACCAGGAAAATACTCCTCTAAAAATAGAGCGAAGTCAAGCTTTACATAGAACATGACGTATTTTTTTCCACAATGAGGCCGCATCAACAAACGGAAGCGTGCAACAAAATGTCAGACAGAAGTGACAGTCTTGCCATGGCATATTTAGTAAACAACAACAACAAATCGAAGTATGATGAATTGTATAGACATACTAATATAATTCTTTAACACTTCAAGTTACTGACATACGACTCGCTAGCTTAGTACACCAAATATGTATGTAGGTTTGTCTGCCGACGCTTGTATGTGCGCGCTGGCATATGTGTTGAAATTTAACTCAATCACACGTGCAAACACGACTCAAACATAATCCGGGGCGACGTTTCCCGCTTGAGATGTTATGGCTTCTGTTTCTTCATATTTGTTACATGCCATCTCTGAGTTTTACTATTTACTAGAGATATCCCTAGGATGCTACCGTTTCCATTCTAATTTCACTACTCTTTGATGCCGCATTGGTGATGTATACAAGGTGTTTTTTTCTCATACGCTTTCATATAGCCAATTTGTTTACTTTTAGTGCGTAACAATGCGCATGCGCGAAACTTCAACAACACAACCGTCGCAGCTTCATTTGTATACAATCCTGTCAGCCTGACGATCGTAATAAATCAAGGATTTTCTTCAATTTTGTATTCAAGACACATTTTTCAATCTCACACGCATTAAGAAATTAATTTTGTTTTTAACTTTTTTTCACCTTCTCTTCCGTTTATCGGATTTTACAAAATACATATTTATTTGGTTGGGCGAAACCTACCTTTAAAGGGAGTGACCCTTGATCTTTTTTGACACAGGTTACTGGACTCTCGAGAGGTATCTGGCCTGAGTTCAGTAATTATAACCTCGCTTGCTTTTCGTCGCCGATATCAGGATTGATATCGCAGTTAATGACTAATCATAAGAAGTGTATTGGTGAATCAAAATACATGTACAGCAAAAACACCAGTCATATAATAAAAGCAAAAATATTACACGAGGCATTGGATTTCAAGCGGATTATGTGCTAAAAGTGAAGACCTTGTTTGAACTAGTGATATTTTAAAATCATAATTTGCCAAAATTTACAAACAATACAACAATATATGAGTAGACACTACAATATTTTAGGTAAGTTCTAATGCATAAACATAGACAATTTTTATCGGTTAGTTATGTTCAAGTACACGTAAGAGGTGAAACATAGGCATACAAATATCACTAGTTCAATAAGGGCCTTTAAATTTAAATAATTAAATGAATTTTATATTTCAGTAATAAACAGCAGTAACGCTTGAAGCTGGAATAATATGCTATTGACGATCAAACGTTCAATACAATCATTAAGTCTGATCGAATTAATGACACTCGATACAGTAAGGAATAAGTTAATTCAATATACATACCTGTATCTTAATTAATGGTTCAGTGAAATCCGGATACTGTCGTTAACAATTACGTGTTTGACCAGTGATCAGCTGATTGTAGGGTGCAACGTGGCACTATATTATATACCTACACGACCTTGTACTCGTCTCTCACAGAACGTGAACAGTAGCTGATGGTATAAACTCCCCTCCTTAATATATTCCTATACACAACAGCATTGGCTTTGAGAAAAAACACATGTTCTGTTGGGGTTAAAGGTCGCCACCGTGTGTGATTGGTGTTTGAATGACCTATTTTAGACAATAAATATATTACAATGACTAGTCAGATCTTTGTTTTTGGCTTTAGCCCTCTATAGAACCAACCATAAACTTGATTGATAAGTAAATGTACATAATGTAAAGATTAGAAGTAAGAACGTCAATACTATATATCAAACAATTTGAACCTTTGTATATTAAAATATTGTTGATGTAAGCATTTTGCAGATTCGTATGGTTGGTATAATTCTAGTCCGAGGGATTTAAATCTGACCAGTTGGTTATATGTTTACAGAAACGTACGTTTCGATCAATAACAGGTCCCTGATTACACGAAATAATTTAAGTCGGTCAAGTCTCAGTAATATCATGAATACAACATCAACTTTGACTGAAGTCGGACCTTTTGTTTCGTTAAATCGGAGTCAGACTACTCACACGTGTATACCAACCTTCTATCGTTCCAGAAAGAGATTTTTTCCACTAATTTAGCCTCAACCAAACACATACTGTCTAACGTTCACACACTTATGATATATTTATTTTGGTTTATCTAGATACACTTTGCGCATGAAAGCTATACCAAATGCATTGTTTTCCAAACTGGGATTATATTCAAACAACAAAACATGTCATTATAAAATAGCACACCAGGCTTTTTTTATTGTCAATTCCTGGTAGTAGATATACTACCTCTGCGATTCGACATCAACATTTATTGCGGTTTTTTCGTCAATCCGTACGTATATATATATCTTCTGGTAAAGATATGCATTAGCGACTGCCGTCATATCATAGTAAGGTGTAAATCCTGGATATATATGTACTGTTTTCTCATAAATCCGTGGATATCATGTACTGTTTTCTCATACATCCGTGGATATCATGTACTGTTTTCTCATAAATCCGTGGATATCATGTACTGTTTTCTCATACATCCGTGGATATCATGTACTGTTTTCTCATAATAATCCGTGGATATCATGTACTGTACTGTTTTTCTCATAAATCCGTGGATATCATGTACTGTTTTCTCATACATCCGTGGATATCATGTACTGTTTTCTCATAATCCGTGGATATCATGTACTGTTTTCTAATAAATCCGTGGATCATGTACTGTTTTCTATACATCGTTTCATATACTTTTCTCGTGTGGATATCATGTACTGTTTTCTCATAATCCGTGGATATCATGTACTGTTTTCTAATAAATCCGTGGATATCATGTACTGTTTTCTAATACATCCGTGGATATCATGTACTGTTTTCTAATAAATCCGTGGATATCATGTACTGTTTTCTCATAATCCGTGGATATCATGTACTGTTTTCTAATACATCCGTGGATATCATGTACTGTTTTCTAATAAATCCGTGGATATCATGTACTGTTTTCTAATAAATCCGTGGATATCATGTACTGTTTTCTAATAAATCCGTGGATATCATGTACTGTTTTCTAATACATCCGTGGATATCATGTACTGTTTTCTCATAATCCGTGGTATAATCATACATCTGGATCATGTATGTTTTCTCATACATCCGTGGATATCATGTACTGTTTTCTAATAATCCGTGGATATCATGTACTGTTTTCTCATAATCCGTGGATATCATGTACTGTTTTCTCATACATCCGTGGATATCATGTACTGTTTTCTTACATCCGTGGATATCATGTACTGTTTTCTAATAATCCGTGGATATCATGTACTGTTTTCTATAATCCGTGGATATCATGTACTGTTTTCTAATAAATCCGTGGATATCATGTACTGTTTTCTCATACATCCGTGGATATCATGTACTGTTTTCTAATAAATCCGTGGATATCATGTACTGTTTTCATAAATCCTGGATATCGTACTGTTTTCTCATAATCCGTGGATATCATGTACTGTTTTTCTCATACATCCGTGGATATCATGTACTGTTTTCTAATACATCCGTGGATATCATGTACTGTTTTTCTAATAAATCCGTGGATATCATGTACTGTTTTCTCATAACATCCGTGGATATCATGTACTGTTTTCTAATAAATCCGTGGATATCATGTACTGTTTTCTCATACATCGTGGATATCATGTACTGTTTTCTAATAATCCGTGGATATCATGTACTGTTTTCTCATAATCCGTGGATATCATGTCTGTTTTCTCATACATCCGTGGATATCATGTACTGTTTTCTCATACATCCGTGGATATCATGTACTGTACTGTTTTCTAATACATCCGTGGATATCATGTACTGTTTTCTAATATAATCCGTGGATATCATGTACTGTTTTTCTCATACATCCGTGGATATCATGTACTGTTTTCTCATACATCCGTGAAATCATATCATGTACTGTTTTCTCATACATCCGTGGTATTTGTGGATATGTCATGTACTGTTTTTCTAATACATCCGTGGATATCATGTACTGTTTTCTCATACATCCGTGGATATCATGTACTGTTTTCTAATACATCCGTGGATATCATGTACTGTTTTCTCATACATCCGTGGATATCATGTACTGTTTTCTAATAAATCCGTGGATATCATGTACTGTTTTCTCATACATCCGTGGATATCATGTACTGTTTTCTCATACATCCGTGGATATCATGTACTGTTTTCTCATAAATCCGTGGATATCATGTACTGTTTTCTCATACATCCGTGGATATCATGTACTGTTTTCTATACATCCGTGGATATCATGTACTGTTTTTCTCATAAATCCGTGGATATCATGTACTGTTTTCTCATACATCCGTGGATATCATGTACTGTTTTCTCATACATCCGTGGATATCATGTACTGTTTTCTCATACATCCGTGGATATCATGTACTGTTTTCTCATACATCCGTGGATATCATGTACTGTTTTCTCATACATCCGTGGATATCATGTACTGTTTTCTCATACATCCGTGGATATCATGTACTGTTTTCTCATACATCCGTGGATATCATGTACTGTTTTCTCATACATCCGTGGATATCATGTACTGTTTTCTAATACATCCGTGGATATCCATCATGTACTGTTTTCTCATACATCCGTGGATATCATGTACTGTTTTCTCATACATCCGTGGATATCATGTACTGTTTTCTCATAAATCCGTGGATATCATGTACTGTTTTCTCATACATCCGTGGATGTCATGTACTGTTTTCTCATACATCCGTGGATATCATGTACTGTTTTCTCATACATCCTGTTTTCTAATAAATCCGTGGATATCATGTACTGTTTTCTAATACATCCGTGGATATCATGTACTGTTTTCTAATACATCCGTGGATATCATGTACTGTTTTCTCATACATCCGTGGATATCATGTACTGTTTTCTCATACATCCGTGGATATCATGTACTGTTTTCTAATACATCCGTGGATATCATGTACTGTTTTCTAATACATCCGTGGATATCATGTACTGTTTTCTCATACATCCGTGGATATCATGTACTGTTTTCTAATACATCCGTGGATATCATGTACTGTTTTCTAATAAATCCGTGGATATCATGTACTGTTTTCTAATACATCCGTGGATGTCATGTACTGTTTTCTCATACATCCGTGGATATCATGTACTGTTTTCTCATACATCCGTTGATATCATATACTGTTTTCTAATAAATCCGTGGATATCATGTACTGTTTTCTAATAAATCCGTGGATATCATGTACTGTTTTCTAATAAATCCGTGGATATCATGTACTGTTTTCTAATAAATCCGTGGATATCATGTACTGTTTTCTCATACATCCGTTGATATCATATACTGTTTTCTAATAAATCCGGGGATATCATGTACTGTTTTCTAATAAATCCGTGGATATCATGTACTGTTTTCTAATAAATCCGTGGTTATCATGTACTGTTTTCTAATAAATCCGTGGATATCATGTACTGTTTTCTAAGTGTCGTGTAGTATTATTATTGTTATCTTTTATCCATTGTTATCGTAAGTTCGGAATGCAAAGCATCCCATCACTAGGGAAGCCTCCTGATAATTTGTGTTAAGCGCTTCTCCACGTATGTCATTGGGTCGGGGTGCGCTAGTAGAGTTCATAATGGTACATAGTACATATACCGTACATTCAGCATATTGAATACAGACAAACAGATAGGACTTACCCGAGATCCTAAATCCCTTCGCACAATGATGATATACAACGTATGCAAAATTTCAAATTTGCACACTTTTCCAAATATTGATGAAACATCAATTAAAAAGGATTTTGTTCATCTTTTTTTTTCGCTAGTCACACAACCTTAACATAGATATCAAATACCGGTTACATTAGAATTCTCTATAGTGGACTCTAAATAATTTTCCTTGCAATAAATGTTATTCACGTAACAAAACGGTGACGCGTCTCTGGCCGCCCCACGTTCAAAACATTAATTCCACCAAATGATAGCACTCTAGTTCCCTTCTCTGTTTCAATCAACACACCGCCTACGTTTCTTAGGTCATTGCACCCGCACTAGCGTTATGTATTAAACTAGCTCTAACACACACATGGGTCAATGAAGTAATATCAACAGTTATTTTCCATATAACACTGGATCCTTATAGACACATGTCTGTATGATACGACTTACTTAAAGTGGTAAATATAGGGCAAAGAAGTGTCCAGACAAAGGGGCAGAACGTCTCGAAAGTTCGACAATCATTAACGTAACCATACAAAAGCAAACCATCATACTAACCAAAGCATGTCTGCCTTCAGTCCTAATTAGCGGGTGGATCAATCGATATAATATATACTGAAGACTAACATACTATTTACTGAAACATCGATTTACATTATTGCAAACAATGATCTAATCACCAGAAAACTTACCTTTCAACCAGTGCATTTGACGTTTGCTGACATGCTCTGCTGAACATGTTGGTGAGTGTGGTGAGGTTTGTAATGCACAATGACTTGTGTATTGTGACTTCTTTCACATATACGTCAAGGTCTGCTATACCACAGCCTATTTATAGGTCAGATTGTAAAACGTAATCAAACACGTCACTGAATGAAACAAACACATGCGATACGCAATCGAAACATTCTATACTGGAAGTAAGCATGTCTTTACATCTGGTTTAAAGCTGACAATGCAAGTTAAAATTATTAACATGATTTTTTTTTAAAAATAAGTATACTCGTTTTTCCAAGAATCGTTTATGAGACATTCCCCGGTTGAGGACAGCCATTTTTGTTTTACATTCCGACGACTCACCGACCCCTATATAAAGCGCGTGAATCGACACACGTGCGCTCATTCATGTACCTATACACCTAGCAGTCCACAGGTTATGTCACCTACAAATAGGTAAACAAAACCCTCACCTGTAAAACTATATGGGACTTTTTTTAGCAAGAAAACATGTCAACTCCTCGAAGTTGTCATTTAGATGTTTCTCAAAATAAAATTCCAACGCAAGTGAATAGAAATCCAAAAATAATCCGTCCACATATCTCCACGTATATCATCGTACCCGACGCACTCAACTGACCATATACACGTGACTACGTACCTGATCCGAACGAGCGACAACTATCAAGGAAACACACGTGTCGTTGAACATGTACGTGTAAAACTTAGTGTATATTGAAGTGTTTTATTAGTTCGTATTGGACATATGTTGGGATATAGCTGACAACACATTCATCTATTACTTCAATGAAATATTCTCAGGTGAGTGCAGTGTTTATTTTCAATTTGACATTGTTATTTGCAATATCGGGGCAAGATATGTTTAGAATGATACACGTGTGTCAAGTGTCCCGTGCATTATATAGGGGGTTGGCCAGTGAAGGTTACTAAGCAGAGCAAAAGAAAAATGGCTGCCACTTCCTTAGATACCACACTGTCATAACTAGGGGATGTCTCAGAAACAATTTTTGAAAAAAAAATATTTCGTTAATATTTTTTTTTAAATTTCAACTGCATGTTTTTAACTTGCATTGTCAGCTTTAATTACATTAAGAGTGATTGTACAGTAGTACTATCGTGTAGAGTCATTGGTCACAGCACAAACAGACAGACGGGTATCCATGCTGAAACTCTTTCATTAGTCAACATATGTTGTGGTAGCAGCTGGTGTCATATGGAAACGTTAGCAATGATTTAGATGAAATTGAAATAGGAATGAATAGTTGATGTCAAAAACTAGTATTATATAATGATAGCTGACTTGGTTCTGCATATAATATATACATGCACATTAGTATAAAATGACACATTTTGTTGACAAAAACCAGTATTATTAACACTTTCGTTACTCCATTTTTGGCTATCGTGGGTTAATTGCCCATAAACGTTCCAGCGATTGAATTCCTTTGATGAACTGCATCGGTGGTGTAAAGCGATGATAAATCTATTATTCTTCCCTCCCATTTCATTAAAACGAGTCGTGACTGCATACTGCCTCAATTTATTTCATAAAGCCTGAATTTGACTTAAAGGCCCATTACCTTTCTGGAGCAAAATATAAAGGTTTCTTAAAAACATTAATAACATCAGAAAATGCATACCGATGACCTAAAATAAGGTTACGACACCAAACATATGCAAGATTTACTGCGTAATATATGAAAACAGTGGAGAGTCAATTCGCTGTTTTGCCGTCTGGCGCAGTGATAGTCAACTACCGCGCGGTAATTAGGACGACGGCGGGAAACATAATACGACCCGCGTTATGAAAATAAATACTTTATTTATTTTAATCAAATTGTTCAGAAGGTGATGATTAATGTAGTAGTAACGGTAAGTTAATAATTTTTAAGACTCTACAAAATTATCGATCTTGTTTTACATTCCCATTTTAAAAATTAAAAGCCGTTTCGGTAAGGTAGTGGGCCTTTAAAGGAAGACTTTGCTGACACAAGCATGTAGGACAGAAAACATATCCTAAGGGAGGACAGATTGTAACATGTTGTAATTTACATGAAAAATCTACGATGAGTTTTATGTCAGTTTATTACCGGAGATATATCAATAATAAAGTAGTATTACCATTGGTTAATGTTCAGTTTAATGAGTGAAAGGTGCTAAATTGCTGATTATTTATATGATTTATATATAACAGGTACAAAACAGGAGCAGACGGATTAACATGTTCCTTCAGTAACAAATACTTAAATTACACTATTACCATCATTGAAAAGCTTGAGCTTTTTATTTTGCTTCAAAATAAAATAAAAATATTTAAACTTATTAAATTGCAATCCGCAAAATATCCAGATCAATAATGCCCTATATAATGATGTACTCATTGTACAGACAACAAAAGCAAAATTAAATATAGGTTTTTATTAGACATTTCATTTCAAAGTATTTTATCGCCTATACCAAACCTTTCCATAAAATAAGTTATGTTAATTTAGCCCTATATAAACACGATAAAACGTGAATTATTGTCCAAATAATATTATAAGACTCTTTCATATGTGGATATGAAGGATAGGGATATTCTACCCAAGGGTCACAAAATGTTGTAAAACCCGAGGCTTGCCGAGGGTTTTGCAACATTTTGTGATCCCGAGGGTAGAATATCCCTATCCTTCATATCCACTTATGAAAGAGTATTTTTCTTTCATATCTCGACATTTTATTGCAATTTTACAACTATAATATCCGCCATTTTGAAATAAATTCGAAGAAATCCACGGCTGAAAGTCAATTTTTCATACATGAAAATTTACGTGATATTTTCAACGAAAAATTCCGTTGTTTGCATCTTTTATAGTAAAACTGGTCAAATTTGTGAAAAAAAATGTTAAAATTTTACCGAGGAAATAGACATTTTATTGACGCCGTGACGTCACAAGGCTTTATTGCATGGGTAGCCATGCAATACAGCCTCAGGCGGCATGAGTGTATTGCCCTAGACCAGCCAGTATTACACCCGTAGGTATGAAAGAAATAATATCCATACTCGGTCGGCGATGGAACATCTTAAACAGTCATGTTATTAAATTGACGGTATGACCATAAATGATCAAAGTCTTATTTTGCCTTTAAAATTACTAACAATGAAGGGCCAATTAAACTAAAACGTCGATGATGTTTTTGGAAAATAGCGATATCCATACAATTTACATAATGTTCAAATACTTGATTTACTACTTATCGCATACATGTAAACTTTCTTATTGTACAACAACAATTTTTGTTGTGTTTTCACTAATAAACAGAAAGGCCACAATAGAGTGATCCTTCCTCATCTTAACGTTTTGTAATTATTTATATTTCCATATCTTCGAATGGACTTACTAACACTAATGAACTAAGAAAACACAGAGATAAAGCCATAAAGGGGAATTAAACAATGAAAGGGATAATTCACTCAGGCTAATTCTTTTACATGAGCAAGAAGCAAAATATGGCATAAATGTATTGTTCTACATTTCTTATGAAACATTTAACATAAAATATTGACAAATTTCACGTCATTATTTAGTAGTTTAATTAATATCGTTGAAATATCAAATCGTTGATCAATACGATTAAGCAGGTACAATATGGACGCTGTACCCATACCCGAGCCAAAGTCACGCACGTTAAACAAATAAACTACATAACCACCGAGGAGGTGATTAAATGATTTTTAGGCAAGACAATTCACCTAATAAGTTAAACACACTACTCTCAGAGCGATTTGAGCAGTTCTAGACAGAAGTTGCTTTACTCTACCAGCAAGGGACAGGGCTCGGCATACAAGAAGTTCGACCACAATGTGTAATGGCGGACAGCGAGCGAGTTTGAACATCTACACACATGTCACAACCATGGGCTTTTCAGGCATATCACAGTTAAACCGACTTATCTCATTTCCATTAGAACTGATTTTTTCCCGATATATGTACAAATTTTAATGTTCTCTCAGACTGAATTGTCCCTTTGAAGGGTTATAAATACATTTTGTATACTGTAAAGCAACTTTATTTTGCGAGTACTAAATTTCGCGAATGTAAGTTCAAATCAGGTTCGCTAAGATTAACCTTCATGGGTTTAAAAAATGAATGCATATCAATATAAATGTTGTAGATTTTTATTTGCGGAGATAAACATTGGCGATATAAGTATAAGTATACATAAAATTACCATTCACACGGGTGGTCTGTGTAAGTGTTTACTAATTTATCATATTTTATTTCATGTCGTAAATAATCAACGAGATCAAGGAAAACATCAAATAAATAACCTTATGTGATATGTAGGATTATAATTAAATCTTCTATACGAAAAATAACCACACACCATTTCCATACCATATCACAATTATCATAAATTTTACAAACATTAAAACCTTATAAATACTGTAAGCCTCTATACTATATTTCTTGTATTTACGAATACGATAATTGAATTCACGATCAAGGACTGTTCAAATATTAACATTGTGTAGTTGCGTTTAATATTATAAATCGCGAAACATATGAAATTATGTTTGAACTCTCGCGAGATTACGCAAAAATTCGTATCTCGCGTAAATAAAATAAGAAGATGATGTGGTTTACTGTCATATTACAGTATGATACACGTGAACGAGTAAAGACACTTGGGTGAACAGGACTTAGATTGATAGATCAATTCCCGGAAATACTCATTTATCTTTAATGACGTAATTACTTCAGTAAATGAAATGGTATATGCTTGATATCTGAGCCCGTTTTCAGATTGAGGACAACATCGACCTTCTGAGGGTTGAATACCCCAAATACAGGCCAGATTCCTGCTCTATTGTCCCGGTTATCAAACCGAAACAAACAGTTAGCATTATTCAGGTCCAAGACGGTCACTGTCTGACTTTGGGTGTCCACATTTAACCCTAAACTGACAACGTGACCAGTTTCAGTGCATTTAGCCTGTATTCCGAGGGAACTCACGAGTTTTTCGTTTTCTCGAAACATGAGCCTTAGTGTCCCGTCGTTGGAGCTAGCGTACGCCGCAACAGAACAAGACTGTTTATCATTACCGAGCGTGTTTGAACTATCCACGACACAATCGTGTGTAAATCCAATTTCAAATATAGTCACGTCATCGGCGAGAGTTTGCTCCAATTGGTAGGTTATATCTACCTCGAAGTACACGTCCTCGGGCAGGGTTATCTGGGAGGACGACGTCACGCCCTGGTAACGCTGGAGTTTGTGGTCCCTCCGGGTTCTGACTGTGACTGGTTTTTTGTCGTCTTGTACACTTTCAGACTGGAGGTGGGTCTGCTTGCGGTTAAATAAGTTCTTTTTGTCCTTCGAAAGGAATCGTGATTTATGTAAGGTAGATTCGTCGAAGTGAAAGGCTGTCCCTGTATGTAACCATAGTGGACATAGTAAAATAATTGTAATCTCTAACAATTAATGTGTTTACAAAGGATAGCGAATGCATAAGGTACAGGTAAGACTTACAGGTAAACATGTTTAATAATGAATACTCCTAGTAGAAAACTAACAGTTACTTAGATAATTTATTTTACATGTAACAAACAAAATAAGTCACAGAAAACAATAGAATTGTGTTGCTTGTTAGGCTTGTTAATGCTAAATAAAGACTAAAACTTTTTGACAATATGCATGCAATGATGATTCACGGGAATATTTTGTAAATGATCTGTACTTACGTGTAAGGGAGCGTTGTCGATCCTTAGTCTGGCCGCTAGAACTGAGATGGGCCGGTAGGCTATGTTCGCCATTCGTGTCCCCTCGATCTGAAACACCCCGGGTAGATATACAATATAGAAACTTAAGAAATAACAATTAATTAAAATCATGTCTATGGAATATATATTCAGCCACTATAGGGCCTTCTTCAGTCCGAAACAATTAATTATTTTTCGAAATTATAGGTAATTGGGGATTGGTAATTGATGTATTCATGGTAAATGTTAATTTTCAATACAGTTTGTATTTATTTATGTTTTTGGGGTACAATATCTATATCTTCATTTTATAAACTGAATTCCTTGTACAGAAATTATAGTTATCTCATAGCTATGCACATACAATATTTATGGGAAAATAATATGGCAGAATCAATGGCAGTTGATTATTATTTATATTTACACACGTCAGTTCAGTATGCGTCTCACAATGGATATCTACAATCGCTCTTGATTATGATTGGTTACAGATGGCTTTACAGTAACACCAGGAAGTTGCTTCTCGAAAGTATAAACACCAGAATATTGATTCTGTATTTACAAATGTAGGTACGATATTATATGAGAGAAAAATATGCATGACGAAATATGTGATGTTAAGCCTTCCTAAATACAGCCGTGGAACAACTTATCACTATGGTAGATAATAGGGTCAAAGTTATGGGATAAACAAGTTTCTCAAGCATAACAAGCGTAATAGATATTTAATATCCCGATTCAACAAAACCTCTGTTCGTGTCCGCGTACTTTGTCTGTCTACCTGAAAATTGGAAATGTATTTAGTCTCTTTCCAGTTTAAGTATGGATATTAAGTTCAGTTGATGTGAGGGAGTGTTCAGGTATATGATATCGGTTACGGGTATAATCCACGTTCCTACTGCAGTACACACTCTAAGTATAATGTAAGTAGATAAGTATTGAATATGTTATGACTTACTACCACATGGCGATGTCAATTTCATGTAAAAGCATTCGCCCGACAATGCATCGTCTATTTCCCGCCAGCTAAATCTACGAAGCTCATCAGTGAAATTCTTTTCCTAAAGATGTATTATTAGTAATTAAGGTCAATTTTACATGTATGAAAACGTCACGGATTTTTTACAAAACGACCACGATGAACACGCTTTCCAACAGCAGTTTTGGACGTCAAGCGGTGATCACAACTTAGAATGCCATCATTTAATTATAGATGACGTTGACAATGAGGACGTGACACTGACAAATAAGTAGTTTGGTCAAAGTTCACCGTGTCAGCCAATCAGAATGCGTACCACGTGTGGTATAAACAAATTGTTAATCAACAGCTGCAGTGTCTATTAAATGTCCTGAGAGATGAATAACACCGCTTATTGTGGTATAAAATAAAAATCATAATTACTTCAGCAAATAAATTAACGATGCAATGTTATATTGAACAAGTGAAGATATATTGATCTACTTAACAATAACTGTATTTGACGATTCCCTTTCAAAAATCCTTGGTGTGTGTTTACATATTTGAGATGACAGTTTAACGCTTATTTTCGAGGGGCAATATCGCGAGATTTCGCCTCAAAACCAGAAAATCCTGAAAATGTACACGATAATAAGCATACAGGCGATATTATCTACATCATTAATCACCTACATGTACCTTGATGCAGTAGTTCAACCTTAGGTAGAGGGGGCCTCTCTGGTTGTCTGCCACTTCTAAGGTCAATATCATATACTAAAGGAATACAAAAGTGTGTTAATTAAACAAACGTAAATCTAATTAGATAAATAAGGGAGATTTAATTGTGAGTGTTACAACGTGTGAAAAGATATAATCCCATGCTATATAAATATATCAATTAGACTACCGAATTCAGATACCCTTTATTACCCTCATTAGATTCGAGCTTCCTCTATAACAATGGAATAACAACGCTTTAAGATCATACAAAATGGTAACTTGTCAAATATATAGGTAACATATCGGACATAAGTCAAAGTACGATATATCTGTTTTATATCTATGTTTATTTTTTTCTGTATTGATTAAAGAATATTTTAATTAATTTGGCTTACTGGTTGTCGTGTGTTCTCCGAGAGGAGGTGACGAACTAAATGTTTCTGAAATGAAAAAAAAATCATATTATTTCGAATACTGCTACTACTATCAATAAACCTTGTCAGCCTACGTCTTCCTTGACATTGCCTCACTTTTGGGCATGCATGCAGAGCTCGCCAATGGGAGAAAGGCTGCAACCATCTCGAGTTGTTTTTAGTTGAGCGTTCGCCCCTACTAGGAAAGCTTGATCTCCTGGCCTTACCATAGTCTATTATTGGGATTCTGCTTAGCGCTCAGCATAAAGGGAGTGAGACGTCTGGTTTGCGCGTTATAAGTGTAATTGGACAGTTTACAGGGATGTCTTGTCCTGTTTCTTTGATGGTATGCTTCAGTATATCCTCGATATTCCAGGGGTTCCGATCACTTATGATCTCTACACCCCTGGACTATCTCATAGTTAATCTGGAGGCAACAGAACAGGTAATTCAGTCATTTGGTGTACATCAAAAGAGCCGTATAACAGTACACTGTGGTTGACTGTGTGGCTTTGATGTTGGGCGCGCTCTCTCTCTGTAGTCTTCAAAGGAAATATTTGCTAGCCTGTGATTGGTCAAATGCTTTCCGCTGAGCTGCCTTTAATTGCACTATGAGATAGTTCAGGAGTGTACAGATCATAAGTGATCGGAACCCCTGGAATATCGAAAAGGGCAACATGTACGTTATAATAAGGACAAAATTTCATTATCACAAAAAGATAGAACAACACGAACACACTGCAGTCTCCCAAAACACGGATCCACTTCACATACATAAGGCCGCCCTTTTATTTCCCTGGCTGTTAATAGGACTATAACCAACCAACCATAAACTTACACCCGCACCTAGAATATCTCACCTGATGTTCGCCTTAGCTGCCTGGTGCTTGTTGGGGGTCCAATCCGGTGATTTGTAGCTAAGCCGTCTACAAAATAGTTAAGACTGTCGATATCATGGAGGAACAGCTAAGCATAGTGCAAGAGAAGTCCAAAATGGAAGATGATGTAGCAAATTATAAAACATACAGCATAACAAGACTAACTTATGTCTCTTCTATAAAATATACAATTATTCATAATTTAAATTTGTAAGGTTTTCAGAAACAAAACTATTTGAAAAGCATAAGCAAATTGAAGATACGATTACCTACCGCTAGGCTTGGGAACGGGCCCCTCCCATATGAACATCTTCTCACCAAAGGCCTTCAGGCTCATCTGGTAAGGTCCAGCTCCATGAAGAATCATTTCATATGCCCCTCCTTCACGATGAGCTAGCGTTGTCTTTGTATGTGTCTCACTGTCCTTGAATACAGTGGCTTCAATGTCCAATCGTTCGTCTAGTCGAACTCCTTCGTGGTTCTGAAGCTCAATGATAATTTTACCCGGACTGTTAATAGCGTTTGGTTCTGCAGATACCATCGTGTTTGGTCGATAGAAGGCAGAGGACTCGATGGCGCCTAAGGATTGGATAAATGTTCCAAATGTCAGTCCGCCATTTTGACCAGTGAAGGACAGGTGCGATGATTCGTGTGGTTCCTCGTCTAACTCAAGGGCCTGGAGATAGGAGAATCGCCCTGCAATAATCGGTGCAATATCCATGAACGCCGGCTGGTTATTGTAGGTAAGACTTTGGTGAAGAAAGCCGCAGCAGTTTTCGATTAAATTGATCATCTTGTCTAGAGATTGTTCTTGGTTAAGGAGAATATCACGTTTTCTTGATGCTACTGCGTTAATCTTGGCCAATAATTCATCTCGCCGTCTCGTCAGCAGTTGTATCAATGTCTCAAAGGCTGAATTTAGCTCTTCTCTCGCCTTAGTCTGATTGCTCTCGACTTCTTCTTTTGCTTGTGTAACCTTTGCTCTGATGCCGTTACATTCTGCAATACGACTGTGTAACCGTTTTGATTCTTCCTGAAGTTCAATCTTTTTAACGTCATACACGTCTTGGATATCTTTGACATCATGTGATTTGTGTGGTATGAGATAGCAGCGGGTACAGATGGATTTGTTACACTCCTTACAGTAATAATACATAATTTCACGATCATGTCCTGGGGTTTTACAGTAGCGCTGATGTGCATACTTTCTAATGTTTTCCTCCGAGCTTCGCTCCTCTTCCAAAGAAAACACTTCATGAGTTTGGAAAACCACCAGACGTGCATGTGCACCTCTGCAAGCATCACACAAGAAATGGGCACATGTTGTACATCTGAACTTAGCACTCTCTTTTGAGGTACATCCCTCACATATCAAATCCTTCCTACAAAGTGACGCATGGACGAAGTCCTGGAGATCCTTGCGGGTGTAGTCTGTTGGAAATATACATAGGTTCTCATCAGGCACAGCGTAGCTCTTCTGGCATAAAGTGCATTTGACACTTGCATCTTTCATCATGGCTTTGAGACAGGTATCGCAATGGGTGTGAAGGCACGGAAGGACTCTTGGAATTCTGCTTTCCTGTGTAAACTCTTCTAAACACACAGGACATTCCAAAAACCTTTCCTTCAATTCATTTACATATGAATTTTCTGAAGGCTCCATTTTGCTTGTTATCTGAATTAAATCACATCCAACGCATCAAAATGACAGCATAGCTGACACATTAAATCCTATATTTTGTTGAACATAAAAATATAATTACATTTACATTTAAATCAAGTTAATTCAGAAACTTCTTTTCTTTGCATTGTTCCATAAAAGACACGAAAGTCAAGCTATACAAGGCTGATGATGAAATAGTTGTAAATGGGAAATCCACGGTAAGCAGGAAATTCCCTGACAGGGAAATCCAAAACAGGGGAATACCTATATATTGGAAATTCCACATATATAAATATACATGAGAAATCTGTCATAGAAATTTCCATAACGGGGGGAACTATCTACTCAATGAAAGTCAAACAATATTCACATTTTGAAAATTCTAACAAGAATTTATTATCAGAAATACACACAGGACGCTAACTAATGTAATTTAAACAACAAGAAAGGCTATGTAACAGTTATCGAATAAGAACATAAAAATGTATTTCTCAGAGAGCAAAATTTTATGGAAAGTTGGGGAAATATTTTTAATATCTTATAATATGTTTTGATATTATATTTCACTGTAAAAATCCATACAAAATTTAATTAGGCAATTTAACACTTTATGTATGAGTAAAACACAATATCTTTTGCATGAAAAGCATTTGTTAAATAAATGGCATTCTATTCGTCTAGACTCGATGAAAAAGACACCAAAATGATAGGAAATACTAACAATACATAACCAATAACTATTATTAACATATTGGTACTATTCCGAATACAGATCATCTTTAAAATATGAACGCTAATTTGTTTGTTTGCATTTAACAGTCTATCAGGATCAAATTTTTATTGTAACACCCAACAATGGTATAATTTGAAAAAAAACTATAAATAAAAAGTAATTAAGAACATTCTGAAACATTAAATCGAAATTTAGAAACTTTTTTTTCAAAGAAAAAGTATTGTTTGTAGTTCTTCATTATCTTATTAAACCAGAACTCGGTGACAGATCCAAATTAAAACCATCTTTTATTGTTTTGATATTATCCAAACCACGGCTTCATTATCAGAAAACTACGCAAGTAGACTTACCTTTTCCATATTAATGATATTTTGAAATACAAATGTGTTGTTTTCCAGTGTCCAGTGTCCAGTAGAGAATGAGCTAATGATATACCTTTTTGTATTCGATACAAAACACACGCTAGTAAGCTGCTAAATATATCGTGTCTTATGGCAGCGATTTTAAACGTAAAATGGTATTCGTAATCAGTAGACCGTGTATTTACATTGTTCTGTTTTATCAAGACACCCCGAGTACAATGAATAGTCTTCACCCTTCACCTCTGTAGTCTGTATGGGTAACTATTACACAGTCTTATTAATTATCTTTAGTTTTACGCTATTTAAAACCCGATTACTAAGTTCGGTTAGGATGCATTACGTCACAGTCAAATTTTACACAAATTGAATCATAAATGTTAAAAATAAATCCTAATCTATTAATTCATTGTTGTATTGAAAATATTAATATGTTATAAGTCATCGCAGTAAATTTAAATGGGGTCTTGGAACTGTTTGTTTTTTTTGTTTGTTTGATTAATGAACGTCCTATTAACAACTATTGTCATGTAAGGACGGCCTCTCATGTATGTGGTGTGCTGTGTGTATGTTGTTCGAGGTGCGTGTTTTGGGAGACTGCGGTATATTCATGTTGTGTCTTCTTGTATAGTGGAACTGTTGCCCTTTTTATAGTGCTATATCATTGAAGCATGCCGCCGAAGACACCAAGCAGCACACCCCACCCGGTCACATTATACTGACTTGGAATTATTTCGTCATTATGGTATCGGTCAGTTGTATGCATATCTCGTTTTTCAAGATAAAAATAAAGTTGTGTTTTTTCACTGATCGCAATAATTAATTGGAGTATGATTAAATACGTGGATTTCGAGATACCAAAATGATGTGGATGGAATAGAATGTACTGTCGACTAGTTCCACATTCCGGTGACGTCACAATCACCGTGAAGTTGGACTAAATCTACTACGTAAACGTCGATTGGTATATTCCGCACCAATATCGTTTTTGATGTTTTGAAATGCATCAGCATCCATTTTAAGGATTCGATGATAATGCTCGAGGTTTAATATGTTGCTGATGAAGGCGACTACACTTAACAGCTACATTAATCCATCACATTGTCATAACTGTGGTCAACAGACGCCTTTACGGTGGTGTAAGCTTATACTAATGAGTAATGACAACACGGTGTATTTGTTCTGAGAAACACCTTATTTATCACCAACAGGCTACTGGATCATATTTCACAACATGCATAGAATATTGATACATGACTTATTTTCTTTGCAAAGAAATAGTAACATCAAACATGGAAAGACAAATAAAGGAAAGCTGTGAAATTTTCATTTTTTATTTCAAAAGCAAAAGAACACAATGATATAAGACTCTTTTATATGTGGATATGAAGGATAGGGATATTCTACCCGAGGGTCACAAAATGTAGTAAAACCCGAGGCTTGTCAAGGGTTTTGCAGTATTTTGTGATCCCGAGGGAAGAATATCCCTATCCTTCATATCCACTTATGAAAGAGTATTTTTCTTTCATACCTCGACGTTTTATTGCAATTTAACAACTATAATATCCCGCCATTTTGATATAAATTCGAAGAAATCCACGACGGCTGAAAGTCAATATTTCATAGTACGTGATATTTTCAACACAAATTCCGATGTTTGCATATTTAATAGTAAAACCAGCCAAGTTTGTGATAAAAATGTTAAAATTTTACCGAGGAAATAGAAATTTTGTTGACACCGTGACGTCACAAGGCTTTATTGCATGGGTAGCCATGCAATACAGCCTAAGGCGGCATGAGTGTATTGCCCGAGACCAGCCAGTATTACACTCGAAGGTATGAAAGAAATATAGGATCTTACATAAGTGGTCATTTCACATGAGATTTTTTGAAACGAGTCTAAGGTGTTTTAATTTTGCGAGCCTTGGCAAAATTAAACTTCTTTCATATGAATATGAAATGAACACAAGTTAAAGATACTTTTTTTATCATATAACTACAAAAACTACAAAACAAGAAAAACAAAGAACTTCAATATCCCGAAAATCCTGACGTCATTTTATTGTTTCAGTCTGACGTCACAATGAATTTTCAGTCAATTGGAATCGCTCCAGGAAATAAACACTAATGACATATTTACAAGGACGAAATCACTGAATAACAGGCGGATTATGTGATAAATTTATAATAGCAAATATTTTGCTAATTTGAATATCGTGAAATAATTAAGAAAAAAATAATGTATGAAAGCATGCGTTAAAGTCAGGTGAGAAATTACTGACGCTTTATTTAGCAGTATTCTATCAGTATCAAATCTAACTCCACCGCAAGTGATACAACATTTAAAAATCCAATCATTAGAAGTGGTTCAATTGTGAGTATTTTTTGTTTTGTTGTTATTGTGCTATCAGAACCGTCTCCGTGACTTTTTAAAAAAAATTATTTAATCTGTCATACTTCTTATAAATACATTTTACTAGCATCGGCTGTTGTTTTTTACTGTATAATTATTGGTTTAATTGAAGTACAGTAAAAGCTCGAACTACAGGGAACCCGGTTAATTAATAGTAAGAGAAATTCTCGGTGTTCGAGTCATAAGGGGTTGGTCATCAACAGTCAGATACTAAGTAATTCTTACCACAAATGATAATAATATATTATTAGATTTCTGGTCTGTATCTGGTGGGTGAAGGTAATTGCCTCATGGCTGCTGCATTCTCATTTTTTTATTATACTTTTTGAAAAACAAAATTACTATCTATAATCTCATTAATAACGTCTCATATACTGTCATGACTATTGAAACATATACTTTCAAATGCTTTCAAATACTCTTTCATGTCATTT
Source organism: Argopecten irradians (assembly GCF_041381155.1). Taxonomy (NCBI): domain Eukaryota; kingdom Metazoa; phylum Mollusca; class Bivalvia; order Pectinida; family Pectinidae; genus Argopecten; species Argopecten irradians. The sequence goes on from NC_091147.1 coordinate 17,997,708, forward strand.
GTATATAAACATTTTGTTACCAGTGAAAGAACTTACATAGGCAATGCCTGTTGTTTGATCCAATTTCAATTTATTTGAAATAAAATTTTGTTGAAATTGAGAAAAAAATATTAGATAGAAAATGCACATAAAAATGCTGTAGGCATACAGAACCAAACGACAGTTCGATAAATATGTTTGAAGGAAATGGGATATAGTTCTATTCGAGAAATAAGAGGTATTCGACGAATACGGGTATGGTCAGGATCATGCTATCAGTTCGAAGAGTATTCGAAAAATACAAGTGAGAATTAAAGGGGTTATAAAATATATAGAAAATTTCCAGCACAGGAACTGCTTATTTCCTCTACATCGGACTCGTATATTTATAGTTAAAGTGGTTAAATTCGTATTCCGGTTATGGTGATCTTTATTATTATTAATAAGTAGTATTTCCGGATTTTTGCAATTATCCAGTTTAGTTTTAAAGCAAGGTATTTTGGTTGCTGAAACAACTTCTTCGGGAAGACTGTTCCACATTTTCACCGTTCTTATTGTGAAATTGTTTATACTTAATAGTGTCCTATATTGCTGTTGTAAGATCATTTTGTATTTCATCTGCTACTATGCCTAGCTGCAGCATTTTCCATAGTTTTAAGAATGTACATGCCTCTATATCATGTATGCTACTTGTTATATTGTATAATACAATCATATTCCCTCGTTTTCTTCTATACGACAGCGTTGGGAGTTTTAGAATTTTGTGTCTTTCTGCATAATCTAAACCGTCCATTCCTGGAAGAGTTTTTGTTGCCCAACACCGCATCGCTTCAAGTCTGTCGATATCCTTGATTATGTAATAGAGAGCCCACACCGAACTTGCGTATTCTAGTTGTATTTTAACTAAACTTTTGCACAGCGGGACGAATGATTTTTATTTCATGTAATTAAAAGTTCTTCATGAAAAAAAACAATTCTTTATCTTTTCACTTATATGTTCATCAAATGTAAGTCCTCTATCGATGATTACATCCGATATCTTTCTTCTTTTTCGGACGTTTCAGGTCGTTCTCAAGAAGTTTGTATGATCCTGATGTTCCGGCTATCGGTCGTTGTTTCTTGCCTATGTGGCTGTCTTTACACTTTTCGCAACAGCGAGGTGTCACTCCAGGTCCCCATCGTACTTAGATCATCTTGCAATGTTTCTCTGTTCAATGGTTATGCTGGTCATGTATTTAAAGCAGATATTAGTTTTTAGGATTGCTATATTTGCACTAATATGACTAATTTTAACGTACCTATTTTAGCGCAGTCAAATATAAGAGCAAATGCGGAAATCTGTAAATTATGGTTTCTTTGCACAAATATGAATTAGCGCATGCACAATTCGTTGATTAAATACCGAAATAAAATTTTACTGAAAGTGCTAAAATAAATTTACCGTTAAAATAAGTACGTTTACAGTAGTTACAGGTGTAGAATTTGCTATATATATGACATATAAAATTGTTCTGCAATATCACATTTTTGCTATATGCATGGGTATCGTGATATTAGCTATTCGAGCCTAAGCATGTTCATGTATACAACAATAAACGGTTACATTCGTGTTCTTTGTTGTTAGCTATAACTGTGCGGGTAGTCTCCCTTTAATAATAAAAACAGCAAACCTCATTCCGATTTCGTATATATTTAGCATGTAGACTATATGAAACCATGCGGCTTAATTACCTTATGCATTACGAAACACACTTACGTAATATGTTCTATTAATATCGTATCGTAATAAAAAATCATCAGATCAACCATTCGTACAATCTGCAATTGTTAACTGTCATAGAAAAGAACCATACTAAAGCAGATGGTCGATAAATTACACATATTTATAACAATGCATAAATCATATTTTTTATTTATTATTCACTACAATTTACTTTATTACGATACTAAATTCTAGTTATTGAAAAAAATTACTGGGGCACAGACAAATTTTCAAAACTTTTCCTCCTATCCAGAACGTAAAACGATTAGTCGGGGTTCTGCATTCAAATTATCGATTTTACAGCATTTCCATGGCAACGCTAACTGTTTTTAAAGTCAGGAAACAGTTGGAGTATATACGAACGTGTCTAAGGCCTCCATGTTTATTGATGATGATTAGGGAGATACAGATACGTAGGGACTCCCGCGGTGATCCGACCTTGACCCCGGCGTTACTAGTACACCAAATTACATCTTCCTTACACCTAAAACAGCTCACGTTTAAGGAAACACGTCCAGCGCTCCATAGATAAATCGTACATACAAGTGTTTGTATAGATAGACATGCAAGTTTTCCGTCATAATACTGCAATATTAAATGAAGCAATCATTATGTCTATAACTTTTTTTTTCGTTTTGATAAGAGCGTGTTACACATCCGACAGTACCACTTGTAAATGGAAATGAAAATGACATGTTTTTAAAATGTTAAGCTGAAATATGCTGATAAAGGTTGAATAGAAACGTCTTCAGAATAGAACAAACGCATCATTTAAGAGCATGCAGTCCACGTTGATTATAAATGATCAATATATCTATGTTGAAAGGGGGAATTCTGAGCACATTACATAATTGATAAATAGCTTCAGTGTTTAAACATTAATACGCATACACAGAAACGTAAAATTCTTATCATTATAATCCAAGCTACTTTTTAAGCATTATTTACATATTTTATGTCTTGTTTACTGTGTTAAAAAATACAATGAGGATAAGGGTTGGACGTATTTAACCTATTTACACGGAAATGAATCGTGTTTACGTTATCTGGAAGTAAACCTAATATTTGATATCTATATGTATTGAGGCTTCCTCCCTCACGCCTTTAAAGTTGCCGTGGTGACGTTGAGTGATATAGCGGGAGTTTAACAGCCCAGTTTCTGATAGCTGCGGCTTCGTTAGACATAAGTAATTTTACATTCCGGAAGAGATGGTGAAGCAAAGCAGTGGTAAGAAGTCAAAATCTTTCTAATATCAAATCAATTTTTAATCAATTATTTATTCCAATCACTTTTATATGATTTAATGATTGTTTGTTTTTGTATGATTTATACATATATATTTATTCTTTATTTAGACGGCCAGGTCATGATTCATCTCGCAATTTTACTGATCCTCGGATTCACAGGTAAGTTAGTTTACTTGTTAAAGCTTTTGTTACTGTTATAATATATGATATTTTTCTGTATGTTATTATTAGTATTCATATTCCTTTCGGCAGTGTAAAGCCGATTTCTAGTCCATTTGATGATACTTGCTAAAAGTATTCGATAAACAAATAGACTTAATTGTTTCCTGGTTGTGTATCTATAACAATTATTCTGTTCAGCGGCTTAAAAGAGAAATTTCTATTATGATATCATAAAGGAAGAAATAGAAATTGATTTTAGAGATGATGATCCAGAGTTTCAGACTGATCGAACTAGACGCTAGAATATTTAATCATCATAGACAATGTATAATTGAAGAAGATAATGCAAGGGTGATTTAGAAAAAGTGAGAAAATACAATTATCTGCAAAGTCCCTTCCATTCAATCGTAGTGTTTGTTCCTTAATATTCCGATTCCATGATTTTACATTAGAATAACTTGCAAAAATGAGCCAAAACGATTTAGAAAGTTGTTCCAGCAGCAAACTTTAACTTTCTTTGTTCTACAAGAACTAGTTTATATTTGTTGTTAAGAATTATAGACACTTTATTCCTTTATTGTCTTTATCTGTTCTACAAGAACTAGTTTATGTTTGTTGTTAGGAATGATCGACGTTTTATCCCTTAAATTGTTATTTCCCGACTGATAGATCTAATTATTTGTTTATTTGTGATGTACCTAGGAACAGCCGGGAGCACCACAGTGGAGCCCATACAGATCAGCATGTCGACGAGGGATCTAATGGTGATGGAGAGTACCGATTTCACCATTAACTGTACCACTGGAGGTCTGGCCACCAAACTACTCAGCGAACCCATGGAGTTTACGTTCACTCCACAGGAGAGCAGTGACGCCACTCCCGGAAATAAAGTATTCATCTCTGAAAACAACGACCTAAATCCCGGCATAGACAACAAGAAATACGAAGTCTCCTTCTCGGCTCAGACGGATTTTAGCTTTTATCTAGTTATTAAAGGTACGTGGAACATGAAGCAAAAAAGAAAGTTCACAAGAACTAGTTTATTCTGCACAAACATTCGTCATATAAAATTTGCAAGCCCTTGTATTAATCACATTGCTTGTATTATATCATGCTGCGGTCGGAGATTTTTATTTTTTAAATATAAAATATCGTTTTTACTGTAATACTTTACATTTGTTTATCCTGTAATGTTATCGACTATAATGTAATGATAATCTCTCGCAACTCTTCATCAAGCTCAAGCATAAACTTTATATCGGGGGTTTATGATTGTGGCGTTGGCATCACATTTTGCCTCACTGCCAGGTGAATGTTCTTTTCATTTTTTTCTACTGTCTCCTCTTCAGTAATATATAAATCCATCACTTTCAATATAATATGTTGGTAACTACTAACAGTGTTTTATTTTTTTATAAACTATATTTGTGCATTTCTACTTTGTTGTATGTGGTAGAAAAGTTTTTCTAGAGTGACGAGCCAATCACGAGCCACCATAACCCAAATATACTCGTAAGATCATTGACGCGACTCTTTAAATGCCATTTTCTTTCTGTCCTTTTCCTTCTTTTCTTTCTTTTCCCCTCAAAACCCTAAATGTTATGTTATTTTTGCATAAAGTACATTGCTTAGCCATAAGTGTCCATAATTCAAAATTATAAATGTTTTCAAAGCTGCATCCTTACAAGACACGGGAATGTATACGTGCTCACGTGGAGGAAAGAATGTTTCAACGTTCGTTGAAGTTCGCTCAAAACAAGGTGAGTTTACATCATAAAAACACCTTACAATGTACATATATTACCATTTATATTGATTATCATTATATCTTTATAATATAGAAATAATTAAATCTCGTAAAATCATGTCAAAGTTCACGTTACTGATTTGTTGATATGTTTCAAATCAAAAATTCTCAGTTCATTAATTCTTTAGATAAAGTTTGAATATTGGTGACTGATATAACTTTTCTTCATATGTTTTAGACATAATCTGTACATGCGCCGACGGCTACATCCGGTACGGTAATGCCTGTTTCCGGTTTTACCATCAGAAACTATCATGGCCGGAAGCCTCGGTACGGACATGAAATCATCTCCATCCTAGTTTGTCATTTAACTCGCACGGGATGCTATTAAAGTACTAAATCAATTTTGTATATGATCAGGGGTTCTACTGTCGAGGCTTTTGATTATTGAGCGTTTGAAAATTGATCGACATTTAACACCTTTTTGTCCCTCCTTTTTATCATTTTTTTCCATTGCTAAGGTTTGCAATAGAACAATGTCTAATGTTTTATTTCAATCATTTTTCTTCTTAAGGGTCTACCATTAAGAAGAAAAATGATTGGAATAAAACATCTTAAATTTTGGTAAAAGTATCGGTAGAAATAAGTAAATATGTCTCCTCGTACACACATTTCAACTCTCAGCGTTAATTGGATTTTATGATATTTTGCACTTCTCCTGTTAAATTATTAAATATTGAAGGATTGAAAAAATAAGTAGAGGGATTTATTTCGAAAAATCATTATCTGTTTTTATTGCTTTTCTTTCAGTATATGTGTGAGGCCTTTGGGTCGTCGCTGGCTTACATTGAATCTATGGCGGAGTACGACTTTATAAGGGGATTTGTTACAGAAACACAAGGTAATCTGAAAAGGCTTAGTTATACACATTATCGGATAGAATGATAATGTGAATATATTATGGAGAGCTGCGTCTGTTACTACAGCCACCTGGCATGGTATTGATTAAGTTTTAAATTACTCAACACCTGTCATGCACTATGTTTATACACGTATTTATCATATGCAAATATATATAAAGTTTCTATGATTAATTTAATGTTGTGTCACTTGCTTTTGCTCTGGCCAGCAAATAACAATATAAGGTCAAACTTAAAACAGTAATAAAACATACCGGAAATGAAGTTCATAACGCCAGCTGGAATCGGAGTAACAGGGATACACTTAATCATATCAAGGAAGCCATGAGCTGAGGATACAGTATATCCACGTGTTTCCGTCAACTACTGTAAGCAAAATATTTTGAAATTAATTTCTTGGCGAAAGACACAAATATTTAAATTTGATTATTTAAATTCGCAAAAATAGTTGGTTTACATTATATATAGCTTTGTTTTAGCTAGTTTTGAAAAATGTAAACCTCTTTCTTTCTAACGACAATTATATGTACAGCATGGTTATCTTTTTTTCTACTAGGTGGTTCTAACGACGAAGGTTTCTGGTTAGGAGCTACTTCTGCTTTACTTCCGGGTCACTGGCATTGGAAGTCAGATTTGTCCGTGGTGGATTTCGATGTCATGGATCCTCTGGTGTCCAACGAACCGAACTATGACTGTCTGTACCTGTCCGGGGATTACAACTACAGTCCCAGGGGGTCACAGTGCGGCGATAGACGGAACTTCATATGCAAAACAAAGGTAAGCTGACAATATTCTGTTTGTTTGAATTTGTTCCGTTTTAGCATATCAAAGAGTGAGCTCCCTTGCGTTAGGTATCCATGGTAATGTCATTATTTTTTAGCGTCCATTTCTCCAAAAAGTACGACGTTACACTTGCAAAAATGATGCCCCATTCAACACCTACCCCAGAAGGGCAGATAACACTGTAATTTTCACATACATAATGGTAAAATTGCACACATTCTCCAATAAAAGTCATCTTTGGTCCACAAATCACAATGTCATTGGTTAACCCTGGGAATATAGGGGGCGCTAACTTACCGAGGGAAACATAGGCCATAATTCCTGTGGTTCTCCTATATATATTCGCTCGCAAATGAAAACAAATGCATGCATGTAGGTTAGTGAGCGAAACCTTAAAGTTTATATTATATTGATACTATATCATATTTTGTTTTGTTTGTTTGTTTATTTGTGTTTTACGATCCATCGACAACCAAGGTCATTTAGGGCCAAACTACAAGTCATGCAACAGTTTCAAGGACAGAAGACAATAATGATTTTATCTAAAAATATTAGGTTAAGACATAGGCAAGTAAGGACTAAAAAACATATTGTAAATTTTATTGTAGATTTTATATAAAAAATGAATGGGATAAAATAGTTTTGGCTAAAACACATGAGAAAAATCATGCACATTATTGATGTAACGATAAAATGTTGAGTTGATAAAATTATAAGATGGCAAAACGTTTAAATTTTGTTACAAATACTGATTTCTTGAGATATTTGAAAACATGATTATGTCTGACAACATGGAATAAAGTGTACATGTCGGAGAAGTCATAATACTTATCTCTTATATGTTTAAAATCAATATAATGTACTTAGAAATGCTCTACTGTGAGAGGAGAATCACATGCATAATATGTAGGAGGATCCTCGCCCTCTCAATATATATGAATGTGTAAAATATGTGTGTCCAGTTCGGAGCCGATAAAACAAATTGTTTGTTATTATGTTTGAATAACGGATGGACGATCTAATCAAAAGCCTCTAGGTATCTCGGTAAGGTTTGATGGAACATTTTAGTAACCAGTATTTGCATTGATTATTTGATTATTCGTCGTATTAGTTAAATCTATAAAAACTTTACTAAGGAATGTTACGTGGAAAAAATGTAGTATACTTGACGTGTACACGTGTTTGACAATCAAAGCTTGATTGGCCAATTTGTCTGCTCAAATCCTGATGTAAAGGTAGTCTATGTTCTCAGAAGTAAATAACCGACCGGGTGGTGTAAAACGTGATGCAAGTACAACTGGTAAGCCATTTAAATATTCGTTATTGATTTTTGTACATGTCATGCACTGTGTGCTTTCAGTAATTTGACGTTTAAGTAGTTTGGCTCTAAATTACTTTAGTTGTCGATGGACCTTAGAACTCAAACACAGAAAAGAAATAATTTGAGTAATTTACCTAGTTGATATGTTATTAAGTTCAATGATTATCATGTGATGGTGAAACTGTTGATTACGGTTTGTAGACTTGAATGGTATATAACTACCCTTTTTCACAATTCCAATTCACTCCTTTCGGCAAACGTAACTGACTTTATTTATATCATCAAATTATCGATTATATCGCTTTTCCATGATCACTTGACAATGCTCTGCTGCTGAGTTTGATTAAAACGTATGTGTTTAAATCTACCAGTTCAGGATAAAATGCTGGTTTTAATTTTCCTCATCGGTCTCTATTCAAATTTAACGGTTTTTGTTTAAATTGACATTGTAAATTTGTTACTGCGTGCTTTGTAATCGATTTGCTATGGCTAATTCATTATGTTTTGTTCAATACACTTTTTCAAATGAGAATCTATTTCTTATTCACTTACATTTATACAAACAAAAAAAGACTTATATATGGTATATAATTATGTTTTGTATTTGACAGGTGTCAAAATGTATCTAATCCGACGATGTCCAGTCGGATACAAAGGTGGTATTCGGACACACAGATGTAATGTTCTGGATACATTAAATCAATCATCAACAATGAACTAACAGTGTTGCTTCGCAGTTATGCGAAATACTGTACTGAAAATAATGTTAAAATTTTAATTACATACTTTTGTACGCATAAGCCAAGTCAAAGTTTAATCTCATAACTCTTTACTACGCATTTCTACGCATGATCACGTCGGTGGTGGAAAAAATGGAAAATCTCCCTTATTTGTTGAGCTATCGGGATATTGTTTACATGCTGTAAAATTCCAGAAAATAAAAGAAAGTTTTGTTCTAACAACAAAAAATCATTTTTCAACGTCTTTTTCCTCTTTCAGTGAGTTGCAAAAAATCTTAAGTCCTGACGTCGTCTGTCAAACGGCGTAATCGCCGAAGCCGAGATTTGACATCGTATCTCGCAATATGCAACAAGTAGCGAGAAAAAATACTTGTTTTCAGTTTTTTATAGTTGATAATGTCAATTTTATGTGCTACCAATTTTATTCAAGTACCATTTGTACTACACAGTAAACTTCGACGAAATCCTAGTACAAAATTAAAAAAAAACCCATCTATTTACTATACATACCAAGAAAACCGAGAAAGAACTAGTCAAAATGCTCTTGTTATTCATTAAATGCCGAAAAAAAAGTTTTCTAATGCCTCTACAAATCAGTTAATAACTTCGACGGAAATTGCGGTCTGGTACGATTTCAACTTTGACTTTATCTGTACAAAATAAGCAGCTGTGCGATGAAGATGGGCATCGTTTCTGCGATGATTTTCTCAAACGATATGTATACATATATATTTATAGATAAAATTCACTCAATTTTTATTTCAATTTACCATTAGAAAAATGAATGTAGAACATCATTTGATATATGAGACGAAGAAAAAGAAATACAGATTGCTGACAACGGCGATATCTATCTATAGTCGTAGTGCTGATCGACCATTTTCGATTTAAAAGACGGGCCATGTGCAGATGCATGTAGTTTATTTTACCTATACATCGTACAAATCGTTCCCAAGCTTAAAAGTGATGTTGACATTTGTGATGATACAAGTCTGCATAACAGTTTTTATGAACATGCATTGGCAGCTAACTGCACAGTGCATATGCACAATTGTATATAGATAGTTTCAGTGATATATTATACATATATATATACTGTAACTGGTAGGATGTGCAAGTACTGTGCACATGGACCATGTATATATTTCTTGGCGGTATTCAAATGCATGTAATCAATCATTTAGTTCAAGGAGAACACATATATCGTACACTGTTACCTGAACCACGACTACCTGTATCTTCATTATTTACAATAGAATATCAGAAAAAGATATCTGTAAAGGAAAAACATACGACATTACATGATTTGTTAAATTGTGAAGAAAAGGAAAAAATAAAAATAGAGTGTAAATGTACTCAAAGTAACCAGTGTTTCCTCCAACTCTAACACCAGAGAGGGTTTGTTTTAAATTAAATTGAGCGGAATTTTAGAAAAGGATATTTCATGTCTAACTGAAACACACCTCAATAATAGTTTCACAAGCACTGACCTAATAATTGATTTTTTCCAAGACTCTCAACATTTTTTTCAATATTTTATTTTTTTATGAAAATAACAACACGGAGAAATGATAAGGAGAGTAATAATATTGAAATTTTCTGGCTTGAGATTTGTATTGGAACTCATAATTTTTGTGAGGAGGTGTATGTATAGGCCATATAGAATATTGAAACAAATAAGATATTGTGGTAGAGCATAACGTAAATACCTCATTAGATGTTGTCATCACAGGTGATATAGATGCAGACATGTTAAAAATGAAACCCAACTCCCACCTCTATAAGCTACAAAATGTACTATCCAAATATAATCTGTCAAGTGAAATAAAAGAACCATTTCGAATAACACCACAGAGCTATATATATAATAGATAATTGATTCAGAATTCATCATTCAGTCCTCAATTATGCAGTGACCACTCATCCATACATTTTGACATATCATATTCTGTGTTTTAAACATTCTTTGTATGATAAGAAAATATAATTATATAATAATGCCGACTTCGATAAAATGAACATAGATCTTTGTGGAACTGACTATTATTCAAAATTATGACACTGAGAACTTTAACAGTTTACTAACATGTGATATTCTTAATCAGATGGATGGGTGTATAGAAAAATAACAACTATAAGATCTGATGGTAGGCCATGAATGAATAGAGAAATAAGATTGGTACTCCATCATAATAGAAACCATGAAAAAGAAAAGAAGAAAAAACCAGTAATAATCCTTTCCATTGATAAAACTTCAGCAATATTCGAAATAAGTTTCGGCTCACAATACGAGAAAATTGTTTGTACCCATTCAATTTATGGTACACACATTTTAGCGACAATATAGTGACTTTTGACTGTGGATGGAATTGTTTGATAATTTGTGGTCTACTACAACCAATGTGGCTATTTCAGTTATTATTGATGGCGTGAAGCGACCTACCTAGGGAATATGACTTTGGAGACAAAAAGACCTCCTTCCGGGCTAGAGGGGGTGGACCACGGCTAGGCTTGGATGACACTTGAAACTTGTTTTCTTTCTAACGTCATGAATGCTTTTTCATGTATGCTGCCGGTGTTCTAAACGTTGCCTTACTGGCCAGGTTTGATGACAACGTGGCCCTTACTGCTCTGGTCGGGTCCGTGTTCGCCAGTCTGCTCAGTCTCACAGGTATGGCCGTTTTCTACAAGCTATAACTTACCTGTAACCATCCCCTGTTATTCTAAATATTGTCTCTCCTCTGTATCATGTCCAGGATCATCTTGAGAAGATGCAAGTATAAATGACTTCAAGACATTTAGAGTGAGCACATGTGTATTGGGCGGAAGTCAAGTCAACAGCGTCTGCGCAGGCGCAGTACATGTTAAGTAAATATTACGGAATGTGATAGTTATAGTTACAAAAGCGAAACGCATATTGTTACATCCTTTCTCCTTTAAGAAATTAAATTATCAAATTACTGATTAGATGAGTTGATATAAGAGTCAAATTTTCACTATTCAAATAGTATACATATTAATAAATCCTTCATGTTTCAGAACAAGTTCTTGTACTGTTATCCTTATTAGTAATTATTCAAACTGTAAAGTTTTGAGTCCAATTAAACTGTCTCTACTGATATGTATATATCAGATGTTGATTGTTGATACAAAATTAACTTTAACACTGTAACACTTTAAAAAGTCAATCAATTGAACTAAATTATAAGTCACATGAAACTACTTGGAATCACGCGAGTTTCTCTTTATGAGAAATTGTCAGTCTAAGTCACATATCCAACTTCACTGGTTTGATCACACTCCTGCCTGATCGTGTTACTATGGGAGCGTTCTGAGACAATGTCACCTCTGTTTGGTTTTCCTTAGGGGTAGTCCTTGGGGAGGCACTAATAGATGGTTCCGGGATCTCGTTGCGAACTGTTTGTTGATCCTTGATCTGTGGTGTCGGATAATCATGGTCACTACTATGCACCATTTCCGGTTCCGGTTCCCTTTCCATGGACTTCCGGAGATGACGGCAGTTGCGACGAAGAACTTGTCCTGAGTGTGTCTTTATATTATATGACCGAGTGGATACTTCCTCTCTGACTGTTCCTTGTTTCCATGTCTTTTGACCTTGAATAGGCGCGATTCGTACAAGGTCACCAGGTTTCAATGGCTGTAAGTCCTTTGCTCCACGATTGTAGTAGGATGCTTGTGTCTCTTTGCTATTCAGCAGATTTTGTGACACAGATTTCTGTATTTTCGGTTGCAGAAGGGTTGCCTTCGTAGGCAGTAAGGTTTGAGTAAAATACGCCTACCCATTAATCGTTGTGAAGGGCTGCTGTCCATTGACTGTGTAGGAGTATTGCGAAAATCTAATAGCGCCAGATAGGGGTCTGATCTGGACTCCTTCGCGAGTCTCATAAGCCGTTTTGCTGTCTTAACAGCTTGTTCAGCCTTCCCATTACTCTGAGGATAAGCTGGTGAGGAAGTGATGTGTTCAAATTGCCATTCACTGGCGAATCGTTTGAACTCTGTAGACGAGAACTGCGGACCATTGTCACTGATTACAGTTGTAGGTATGCCATAACGAGCGAACTGTGTGCGTAGTACGTTGACAACAGTTAAGGATCTGGTATCAGGTAGATGATCCACTTCAAAGAAGTTTGAGTAATAATCCACAGTAACCAGATAATCTTTCTCGTGTATTGTGAATAAATCACAGCCAACTTTGGCCCACGGCCTATCTGGTATATCATGGGGAATGAGTGTTTCCTTTTGCTGTCTGTTCTGATAGGTGGAACAGGTAGTACAGTTACCAATATATTCCTTGAGTTCACTGTTCATGTTTGGCCAGTATACAGTCTCTCGAGCACGCCGCAGACAGCCTTCAATTCCGATATGAGACGAATGTATCCTCATTTTGATTTCAGAACGGAGAGACGATGGGATCACCGCACCCTCACCCTTAAAAATAATTCCATTCTGTATGACTAGTTCGTCACGAATGTGAAAGTATGGTCTCAATTGTGTAGGTGTTGATGAGTATCTGGCGGGCCATCCATGCATAATGACTTGCTCAAGAGCTTTCAGTGTGTCGTCCCCTTCAGTCTCACGCTGTATATCTCGTAAACGAGCGTCAGCTATTTGAGTGCTCTGGGCCAGATTGATGGTCTCGTAACGATCATCATGAGCGCGTGTTTGATCAGCACTATCTTGTATATATGCTCGGCTAAGTGTATCTGCGAGATACATGAGTTTTCCAGCTTGATATACGATAGAGTAGGAGTACGTTTGGAGTCGTAGTAACATGCGCTGTAACCGCTTAGGGGCAGCGAGTAGGGGTTTTCTTGTGATCATTTCTAAAGGTTTGTGATCACTCTGGACAGTGACTTGTCTACCATAGACGTAGTGGTGAAACTTCTCCAAACCATAGACCACAGCAAGGAGTTCTTTCTCTATTTGAGCATAACGAGTTTCCACATCAGTTAGTGCTCTACTCGCAAAAGCGACTGGCTGTCCTTTTTGTAGTAATGCTGCACCAAGGCCTTTTTCTGAGGCATCAACTTGTAGAGTTACCTCCTCCTTGGGATCAAAGTAGCGTAGTACTGGCTGTGAAGTAACAAGCCTTTTAACTTCACGTACAGCGTTGGAGTGTGTTTCTAGCCAACACCAATCCACATCCTGTCGAGTCAGCTTTCTGAGGGGCTCACATATGTCACTCAAGCCAATCAAGAATTTACTCAGATAGGTTAAGAAACCTATGAAACGTCGGACACCGGCTACGTTAGTCGGTTCGGGCATCTCTGCTACGGCTTTAACTTTATCAGGGTCAGGTTTGAGACCTGAAGCAGTGATAAGATGACCTACAAATCTCACTTCCTTTTGACGAAGCCTCAACTTGTCTTTGTTAAGCTTAAGTCCCTTTTCACGACATCTGTTGAGTAGAGCTATCAGCTTCTTGTCATGATCAATTGCTGCTTGTTCCTCTGTATCGCCTTCGCCGTATACAAGGATATCGTCCACAACACTGTGGACACCTGGCAGACCTTCCACAGTCTGGTCCTGCCTCCTTTGGTATTCTTCAGGAGCTGAAGAAATGCCAAATGGCATCTCCTAAGCCATCTATACCTGCCAAATGGGGTGTTAAATGTTGTCATAAGTGAGCTTTCACGATCCAACTCCACCTGCCAAAATCCATTCTTGGCATCGAGAACACTAAAACATTTGGCCTTGCTCAGATTTGGAAGAATGTCCTCAACAGTTGGTAAGGGGTAGTGACTACGTTTGATAGCCCTGTTTAAGTCGGATGGATCTAGACAGATTCTGAGTTTCTCAGGTTTGACAACGGTCACCATGCTTGACACCCATTCTGTAGGTTCAGTCACTGGTGTTATAATGTTCATCTCCACCAGCTTGTCAAGTTCGGACTGCAAACGTTCCTTTATAGCTATTGGAACTTTCCGCGGTGGATGTACGACGGGCTTGATGTCAGGATCTAAGACAAGATGGTATTTCCCTTCAAGTTTCCCAGTTCCAGTGAATACATCTTCATAGTCAGTCACTATATCAGACATCGTCAGAGGCTTTGTATCCCTCGAGATACATAGAATGTTTTGATGATGAATCGAAACAAGGTTCATATCCTGCATCAACGAGTTTCCGATTAAGGGTACGCACGAGTCATTTAACACAATGAAATCTGCAGTATGTGTAGTTTGAGTCTTTGGGTTGTGAACATCGAGTTGGCACTTACCAAGAGGGGTAACGGTGGTTTTGTTGAACATTTTCAGAATGCTCTTTGTCGGAGTCACAGGAACATGTGATGGTACAAGTTTCTTAGGTATAATGTTACAGGTTGCTCCACTATCCACTTGGAAATTTGCGCGCTTATCACCTATATCCAACGCCGCAAATATTTCACCGTTAGTTTTGACAGATTTACATGTTTCCTCCTGCACACTCAGTAGTTCATAATAGTCATCTGTATCGTGTTCATTGTCAGCAACACAATTAACAGTTTGCTTGCCTACACCTCTCTTGTGAGGAGTAGTGTTTCTGGAATTTCTGTTATGTTTCAGTTTGAGACTGTCACATTTCACAGAAAAGTGATTGGTGTTTTTACATTTTAAACACGTCTTTCCATATGCTGGACAGAGTTCTTTTTTAGTTCATGTACCCTACAACAATATATACACTCTTTGACTGGTTTACTGTGTTTCGCAGGTACCTTGGGCCTTTTCTTGTATGATTTCTGTACCTTGTGTACTGTAGTGACTGGACTAGCTTTGTCAAGTGCACTTACACTTTGTTTAGTTACCTCGACTGCTCTTGCAATTTCAATTGCCTTATCACATGTCAAACCATCTGTTCTCAGTAGTCTTTCTCTCAGCGAGGTGTCTCTAACGCCGCAAACGATCCTATCTCTGATGAGAGAATCACACAGGTCCCCAAAATTACACGTCATAGCTAGCGTTTTGAGATCTGTTACGTACTTTTCAAGAGTTTCGTCCCCTTGTGTTCGCATATTGAACTTAAAACGTTCGACAGTTTCATTTTTCTTAGGTCGACAATACACATCAAACGCTTCAATGACTTCATTTACCGTTCTTTCAGTCTCCTCTTGTTCGAATGTTAATGTTTTATAAACCTCACGACCCTCCGGCCCGATCAGGTACTTTAACATTTTCAGACATTCAATCGGTTCATGTTCTTTGAGAGCTAGATCAGAGTACAACTGGAATTCTTCTTTCCATCTGTCCCAATCGTCCGCTAACGTAAGGGACCTAAAGTCTAGTTTACCTGGAGGTGGAATTCGTTCCAAGGCCGCCATGCTCAATTTTGCAGTCGGTTGTTCAGGCTTCAGATAGGCTTGAACGCGTAAGTAATCCAGGTTTCTGAGAGACAGCTGTCGTTCAGTAGATCAGTAAAGTGTAGTTTTACTTCTGACACCATGTACCATGTCCATGATCATCTTGAGAAGATGCAAGAATAAATGACTTCAAGACATTTAGCGTTAACTAGCACATGTGTATTGGGCGGAAGTGAAGTGAACAGAGTCTGCGCAGGCGCAGTACATGTTAAGTAAATATTACGGAATAAGATAGTTACCTTAGATCTACAAAAGCGAAACGCATATTGTTACATCCTCCAGATTAAATTTAAAAGATGTATTAAATAACATAGCTGAAGGAGGAGACATCATCGAAACTCCAGGGGTTATTGTGTGGATATAACGCTAATGATAGTAACCACTGAAATACTGAAGCTGCTATATGGAGTTCAGACCGAACAGAAACACAGAATCATTATCTACATCGTTTGTATGGCATACGAACTCTGATATATTTTATTTAGGTACAAATGTAGACACGAAGATCAATTCAATATCAAGTGATACGTTTACCGGGTTCGTACCTGTCACTATTAACTGAGGATCTATACAGTACCGTTCTAATTAAGCTACATTGTTCTCAGTGCCAATATATACAGGTATTAACAAATGGCCTTGTTGTAATCCTCTATACTATCTATGCCGAGATATTATAATCTGCAATATATACCACAAGTGGTTACTCAGGGTCTCTGAGTGATCAGGATAACTCACGTCTACTGAGCTCTCATTTTTTACCGAATATTCAATGAGTAATCACTCCAGAAATAGTCGTACACAATCATTCTTTTCTACGAACAATCCCAAGTCGTCAGTTTACAACTTACTCTCCAGAGTATTTAACGCGTCAACTCTACAGTAAGTTACCGTACAAGAATAATAAAAACTTAAGCTGAAGCTACGGCTTTATACACTGCCGGACAACAACGCTAGCGCCTGTACTTACTCTCCAGAGTATTTAACGCGTCAACTCTACAGTAAGTTACCGTACAAGAATAAGAAAAACTTAAGCTGAAACTACGGCTTTATACACTGCCGGACAACAACGCTAGCGCCTGTATATATAGCCTGTATCTGTTGTGGCGATTAGGACCAATATCACAAAATATACATACTATCAAGTATAGTTAGAATTATGTGATAATATTTGGTTATTATATAAAAAAATGAAAATTAACTGTTAATTTATAGAGTTACAATAAATATGATCAAAAATTATGTCATTCTTCATCTAGGAGTTACCTCCCCTTATTTTCATAAACCTCACCATGTATATATGTTTTATGTAATTATTTGTTTGTACCACCACTATCTGGAGAAGACTAAGATAGGCTATACCTGATGTTTTATGTAGGCTATGACTGATGTCTAATCCAATTGACACTAGCATCTTTTTGTCAATAAAATATTTGGAAATCGAACACTAGCGCCATTTATTTACAATAATCCGTGCATGCCTCTAGAACGCTTATCATAAAAAAAATAGATTTGGCCGGCGTATCACAGGTGGCAGCAGGTGTCGGCGGGATGTATTTGTCGGGAGGGATTGGTGCGCCATTGGCTGGTATGGGATTTTGAGATTGTAAAACATTCTGTCTCTACATCCATGTAACACCCTAGCATGTATTAACGTCATATTTTTTTCCATTAATGAACCGGTTTAATTTAATTGCATAATTTTTATCACAAAGACCAGTTTTTCGTTAATCATCTTGTTCTAATAACGGCAACGACAATTAATTAGATAAGCGAATTAAAAATAACGTGTCGTCACCTGCTGGCTTTAAATTGTTAACTTAATTAACGTATCAATAAATGTAACAACATCGAATTAATTTCTGTTTTCAGGTGCTATTTATGACGCGTCGAAGACGTACGAGACCACGTTTTATCTCTCTGGTACGTAAGAGTTATTTCCCCTCCCTTGGTGGCGAACAGTTTCATGGATAGTTCATACAGACTACCGTATTGCACAATATGTCTTTAATGTTGAAAAAATGATATTTGCGGGTTGAAAACGTGTACCGAATAACTGATTTATGTCATATTTCATTTATGAATATCAAGAATGTATATTATAAGGATGAAATCAAAGTGTAATAATGATAAGGAATATGTCATCTTTACTATAGTTTATTTACCAGACATTCAATGTAAGCGTCTCTTTTAGATAAAGGTCCATATCTCTATAGATATAATACATTGTCTGACTGGCCACGGTTCGATTTAATTTAGGTACTGTAAATATTAAAGTATTTATTTTACGCTTTTTATTGATTATATAAAAAATACCACAGTCTCCAAAACAAAGTGTTTTCGCCTCGTATGTATCTATAACTATTACAGAAGACGGTCGTCTTTGCATTATAGTCCGGGGCTTAGGGAAATCCCCGTGTGTATTATATGAAGAAGGTTCACGACTACTGTATGTGTAATCTAATATACATGTGTCAGTGTTGCATAAAACAGATGCATTGTCTCCAAACACTGATACATTAATAAAATATGAAGCACATCACATGTATAAAACAATATAATGTGAATTGTCCCTTATTTACAGTTGCAGCGTTCTTTGTACTACCATCTCAATATGGCGAGGTGATATTTAGACGAAGGATGGGGAAAACCTGGATATCAAGTCCTAGCTGGATCGATGAGCCACCAAGCCAAGGGAATGTCGCTCAGTATTGCACGTCGAGCCATGAAACTTTCCAAACATTCTCTCCTTGTTGACGATGTTCTTCTTTCGTCCAATTCATGTATATACAGTAACGAAGACCAACACAAGGCTGGGAGCGAAGAACTGCAGCCATTAAATCATCTGCCTGTCCCCAGTAGTTAACCCACGGATAGTTTCGGAGTACTTAGATTTGGTTAAGTTTATGTCTCTTTACCTTAATTTTCGTAATATAAACAGGAAGGCGAAAATATTTGTTCGGTATTTTTTCAAAACAAAAAGGAAATCATTGTTATCGTGAGTATATATTGGGTTTTTCTTTCATACCTACACGTGTAATACTGGCTGGTCTAGGGCAATACACTCATGTCGCCTGAGGCTGTATTGCATGGCTACCCATGCAATAAAGCCTCGTGACGTCACGGCGTCAACAAAATCTCTATTTCCTCGGTAAAATTTTAACATTTTTTTCACAAAATTGACTGGTTTTACTATAAAAGATGCAAGCAACGGAATTTGTGTTGAAAATATCACGTAATTTTTCATGTATGGAAATTGACTTCCAGTCGTGGATTTCTTCGAATTTATTTCAAAATGGCGGGATATTATAGTTGTAAAATTGCAGTAAAACGTCGTGGTATGAAAGAAAAATACTCTTTCATAAGTGGATATGAAGGATAGGGATATTCTACCCTCGGGATCACAAAATGTTGCAAAACCCTCGGCAAGCCTCGGGTTTTACTACATTTTGTGACCCTCGGGTAGAATATCCCTATCCTTCATATCCACATATGAAAGAGTCTTATATTCTCGCATGAGAATTGTTATGGATTTTAAGTCACTAGTGGTGCGTTGTAAACCTATACATGTATGTACAATGGCCCGTTTGAGCCTGTAAATTTACAACTACCTGATTAATTAAGCTGTACATTTTTAAATGACAAAGTGTACATGACCATTTACTCTTAAGTAGTTGTACATTTATAAATTGACAAAGTGTTAATGACCATTTACGATTGGCAGGGCAAGGTATCGGCGTGAGTTATTGCGAGACAGGTGAATGGGGAATTTTAGATTCCAGTCTTGACCTTAGGTTCAGCTTTAATTGATATTGCAGCAATAATGTGACAAACAATGAAACGCAAACTATCGTCATTTCGACATTCCCTGTAAATGCAGTCAGTTATGTAGTATGTGGTCGTCAAAACGTTACAATGTATTTATAAACATATACATGGAACTTAGATATTGTCTTGAAAACATGACTTCAGCTGGTATAATTCTCTGAATACGGAAAACAACGTATACTTGACAATAACTAAGCTGATAGAAATGTATCTGCATCGGATCTAATGGGTCAAATAAGCAAGCACTTTATACATAGTACCTGTTATAAGGCACTTGAAAACATAGTGGCGTGGTTATTTGGTGACAGAAATATGTGCCGTACCTTGTGGACCTTTTTAAATGAAATATGCGTTTTTGCATATTTTGTCAAAATGTACAGGCATCACAACAATCTAAGTCGACAGTGATATCTAAGGTAAGATCATATATATACATATACACATTTATTCAACATAGTTACGCTCAACGTACTCCTTAGAAGTGATAGAAACGCATACAGCATATCACTAGTTTAAAAGGGGCATAATACTTTAAATATCTAAATGCACATATATATATATCTCCATGTTAAATAAAAAGGAACGTTTCCTTTCACTGATATAATGTATGATATGCTACTTTGTGTTTCTTGATTGTGTGTACTGCTCCATTCCATACTTTTGTTGAGATATTGTTGGTTATCGAAAACCTGCCACTTGGATGTGCTATGAAGTTATCAGTATATCACAATGTCCAGTCTTCTGTTTACAAATTGAATTGACAATAGCTATCTTCAATAAAAAAATGTTTATATGTCATTTTCTTTCCTGTTGCTTATTTTCTCTATTTAAACATGGAAATAATAAAATTGTGAAAACATCCGGGCAACGACGTCGTGCGACAACCCCATAAATACCATATATTTAATAATATGGAAAACAATTGCTGAATGGGATTCAACTAAAATGTTAGAAAACTTCCTTATTTGGTGAATTCAAACATTTTTATCATCTCTAGACATCTATAAATCAAATTTAAATTAGGAGGTGTGTCAGTTAGGGTACTCAAACCTGCTGAAACACTGGGCTGGACCGGGCATGATTCAAAGCTCTCTATCTATAAATATATGCATTGCTGACAAGTAAACAAATCATGGAATCAAAACTTGAGGCATCTTTTTGTATAATGTTAAAAGAAAAATCGGGATTCAGGCATATGTTAGAAATTTTTAACAATTTTCTTCAATAAGTGTACCAATTGCCATCGCAAACTGATATTGATGTAATGTATTTTGCATTCGTTTGTACTGTGACATGTAACAGCAATTAAAAAGGACAGTTTCGTGATATTGAACACAAAATTGCCACTGGTGTTAAACAGTTTGTTGTATATGTATGGCTGTTAGAGTCTTAGAGACCAGACATCTGAAAGAAATCCACTTAATGAATGATGCTCATATTTCAAATGCTTGATAAGAACACGAAATATCAGAAAGATGCCATGTATTTGTCAATTGTCAATAAAACATTTTACCACCTGATGTAGAGTCCGTTTGTCATTATACCAAAAATAAACAACCGTATAAATACAACAGATATCGACAAATGTTCAAACCACTGTAATCTGTTCTGTATTTGCATATTACGTGATTGTCTGCGCTTGTAAGTAGGTATATTAATTTTAACGTCATAAGCTTGTGAGCGTATTGTTTTCAAAGAAAACGTCGTTAGTTTCACTCTCATAATAATGTCATTATGATGGATACGTAAACGTAAGGGGAGGTAATTTTGTTATGTAAAGATGTAATATCGTTAATACAAAACAGACTGTTCAGTTTGTGGATTTGTCATATTGTTTTCCTATATTGCCTCTGTAATACAGGCTCATATATTATACAAATTATTTTGATTTGGTTTTAATTATCGATGATGAATATACAAATGTGTCGTATGCCGGATCAAAAACTAGTTTTAAATGAAACACACCATTCGTACGATAGTTCAGGAGGGATTGTAAATAGCTACCGTTCTGAAATATATTTCAAGTAATGGTAATGGAAAATTGAGTCGATTATTACCCCCAAGAGTAGATTCACATCCTTTGTCAATGAGATCTTTTACATTTTAAAAAATGTTTTTGTTCAAAGACCTGGTCATTTAAGCTCCCTGATGAGAAATTATTTACAAATCATAATAAGATTTATTTGTTTAAGTTACTCTCGTCCTAGCGTTAACATTATGGCTTATGTTTACAATCTAATCCTTTTCGATTTTGTCGAAATGAACTTTTCTGTGGGTTTTCTTCGAAATCTCACATTATTTCAGACCATTTACCGATCATTGACGTTTATGAGTTGATATTGGCACTTTATTTCGTGGGAACTAGATAATTAGTTCGATGATTATGTGGGTTTATGCCGACTACTCGAACAGTATGTAAAAATGCCATTACCACCAGCATCATAAAAGTATTATCATTATCATACATATTCTCATGTGCATAGAAGTTTTAACAAAAATCACCAAAATCAAATAACGTACTATAGATGCAAATTCATAATATATATATATACCTTACTTTAAACATATTTTATTGTAAAACACAAAACGATCTGGCACATGTTATTCCAACATAAACAGCCGTCTCCTAACATTATTACACAATTAATATATTATACATGGTGACCTAGATATTTAATACAGATGTATATAGTGTTAGGTTTTGATCATAGGGTGAATTTTGTGAAATGTTCTGTAATTATATTCCGCAGAATATGTCGTTACGCGTGAACAGGTTTAGACAGATATCAAAATATTTTTTGAAATGTCCTCTGCTAGACCTCATATTCACAGCTCTATTTCATATCCGTTTAGTTGACGGAGATGTCTTCTAATCGGAAGAGAGATCAGACAACTTTTGTTTTCTCTCTGAAGAGAATGTCAAAGGTAAAATCTTAGTGCTCTGATTCTACTACATTACCTAGTGGCTCACCAAGATGGACCAGTATGCAAACTTCAAGTAGTGTGTTGATATGGTACCTGTCGCCATCATCACATAGTCGTCAAATGCGAATAAAAGGATTTTAGGTTGTTTTCTCTTCGTAACATCTCTCTTGACCCACACTCGTAGCCCTGAGTTGAGGATGTGAGGAAGGCTCTAAGTTCTGTCCCCCGGCACTTCATAGACGATAAAAGTGGTAATATTTGTTCTTGCGCTCAGCATACATGAAGCGAAACGACTGGCATGGCTGTTGTCAGTATGTTTTCGAGATAGATACGTTGCTCTATGACTTTTGGCGGTATGCTTATAAATCTCTGTCTCACAAAGCATACAGATGTTTACACATAGACAACACATTTCATACATTGCAAATAGGTGTGGCCATCTTTCAATGACATTGGCTGTTATGATATTAATAGATCTATACTAAGATCTAGAAGATATCATTTGAATATATTTCTTTCTCAATGGATGAAAAACGGTCGAAATTTATGTCACAGTTACTTGGTTTTGGTATGTTGTCTACCGACTCCTTTGACCCATGCACCAGTTGTGAAATTCCATTGTCATATGAAACAGAAAATATAGACTAAACAGATTTTATTTTTGTTAAATTGAGGTCAACGTATATGGTACAGTGATTTGATTTTGTTACACCACAAACAAACTAACGTAGGTGAAACCATACCTCACATATTAAATACTAATGATTTATAATATTGAGGATAAGGTCCAGACAAGACTCATGTACAGAAAGATGAATGATGAATGGGTGCAGGTGGAGGACTATAAAAGCAAAGCAATTAAATATTTTTTGTTAATGAATAATTCAAGATGTTAGAAATCATTTATTTTTTTATTTAATCATAAAATGGTGACCATATGGAAATGACCGAATGCGATTTTTACTTTTTATAACATTCAAAAAGGCATTGACACAAAAATTAGGATTCTACATCAATTAAGTTTCAAAATAGTATATTGTAATATTTTCTGGAGCGGCCATTTTGAAAGTAAAACAAAGATGGCGCATAAAATTATAAACATATATATTTAACTTTCATATTTGCATTCAGTAGCCTTGCAAATAAAGGTATAGACGCAAAAAGTAGGACTTAAAATCAATTACTTGTTATGATATTAGATTTTAAGTATATATATGGCGGTTATTTTGAAAACCACGATGTCGGAGAAAAGCTTTTACCAATTAAGCAATTTTGCAAAATACTGTACTGAAAAGAATGTTTAAATTTTAATAACATAAGCATCAGCCTGAGGTCAAAGGTTAACATATTTTTGAACAGATTGTTTCTTGCATTTACAACATGTATTGATGGTTGAAAATGTTATTTATTCAAAGATGCAATAAATTAGGACAACGAATATAAAGTAAATATATGTATATTGATATGGAATGAACTCGACATATGCTGCATATGTATTGACTGGATTATATAATCATTATATGACAAGAAGATCTTGAAAACAAAGGGTTGTTATAAGCTTTTAAATCTCTGTGTATAGTACACTTGCTTACGTATTGACATTTATAAAATCAATATTTCTTCAATATCATTACAACATGTACAATTGTATTTGTTTTTTTACATTTCCTACATTAAAAATCACAAAAATTACAAAAGAGAAATAAATAAAATCATTGTACACCAACCTCCAATAATAATCGCGTTTTTTAACATCAATATGAGAAAATATTCAAATAAATACATATAAGCAATGTCTGTGTCTGCATCGGTTTGTTTATGCTTTTGACACCCTTAGAATGAATAGATTAAGTATTCAAATTTAATTGATGATTGTTTTGATGGTTCTAAATGTTTATTTGTAGTTAATGTATGACCTAAATCCTCTCTCTTTAAAAGTACAAAATGTAGTTACATGTTTCTCGTTATGAACGAGATGAAATTTTTATCACTAAAAACGGAAATGACAGAAAGTGGTATGCGATACTATCACAAAAGTCAACATTTGGTTAGCCAGGCAGAACCTCGTATACTGAGTGTCTCGTATGACTTACTAATGTCAAGTCTTATTAAAACATATACTATTTTAGATACATTGTGATATATACCTGATACGTGAGAGTCATGTCGACAAACTGTGACCAATAACAGTTTTAGTTAGTCAATAGTCAAACACTGATGGGAATACGTTGATTTAAGTTATATACGAGTCTTACAGTACTCAAGTCTGTTACGATTTATCTTACATTAATATGTCACGTCATAAAGGGAAAATAATTTCTTATTTGTATTTATAGATATCCATAAATAACGTCTGGTGTACGATTTTCTTGCTCTGCTTAGAGAACAGTGTTCATTGAGTAAATGATCGTTGTATAATAAGTAATGCAGTTTTAGAAATTCAATAATATTATGATTATATGCATATGAAAATGATAAAAGCTGTTTAAAGTGGAATTAAATTATTTTAAATACTTTATGTTTTATTTTCAATTTAATATTTTCATCTTGCATGGTAAGATTTTAACAAAAAATGAAGATAGTTGCATAACATATCACGCCATAATATCAAATATGCAATATATATGATAAAAGCTATTTAAAGTGGAAAAATTTAATGCATATCATTAGCAATGAATACAAAATATAATTCTCACATGATCTGTGATACATATGCATATTACATCACAGGACATGTATAGGGTATACACGTGTTAAAAGGATTATTCTCTAGATAGTTTAAAATAATAATACATTTGTCAGTGCACATTTGTTGATAAGATGAATCCATCAATACGTCTGTAAATACTTTCAGATAGTGTAAAGTTGTCGATTTAATGTAGATTTAGACACGTTTAAGTTTTAGTGTTTTATAGTATCAACTGAAAACAATTCATAAAAACTCATTAGTCTAAATCAATAAAAATCGATTGACATCCAGCCACGATTGGTTTATGAGACACTTAATTACATGTACAAAGTAAGGTGAAAGTATATATATATATATATTTACATTGAGCCTTATATATAAGCCTTATGATTAAATAGTATATAACATAATATCATATACTGTATTACTTTATACATACAGTGAATAACATTACATTCTACTTACATATTTATTAAACGTGACTGGTAATAAAAGGTAATAAATTAAGAAGACATGATGAGATATAGCGTTATATAGCAACCTTAGTCCTTAAACTGTATGACTAAGTCACTACCAAGTTGCAATCAGAGGATTTTCTCTTCCCCTCACTCCGCGATAGGGAGATTTTCGTATTTACACATTTGACTGTGGAGGGTTAGTGAGGACTATTGTGTACACGTGTTTAAGGCTAATGTGCGGCTACTACAGCACTACAGAGTATTACACACACAAGCACAACACAGTTGAACTGATCTCCGATCAATGGAGGACCCCGGCACATGTGTATTGGGTTATACACGTCTCAGCGATACTGGTACTGGAAGGTTAAAGTGTGAAGCCAGCAGGAACTTAAGGTAAATATTATAAATAATATCGTGTATTTCCGATTATATGTTCTTTTATTAATGTTTATCTGTAGCCGCCATTTTGGTTCGTGCATTGTTGATATCACGTGTTTTACATGTTTACATTAGCTGTGGTGTCACACGTTCTGATAATGTTACATTCTACACGCAGTAAGACGGATAATTCAACATTGAATCCGTATCAATGCTATCTCGAGCACTATACGCTAATGACATTTAAATAAACAACTGAAACACGTGTATACACATACAGTAATGTAGCTGGTATTATAGGTTTTTGGGCTTCGATGTTATATCATGGAGATCCTGCAGAAATGTCTTATCATTTTCGCTGAATATAGTTTGTACATGGTCGTGTATACAATATAAAGTCGATACCATGCATATGTAGATATAATACCTTTCAGTAACTAAATAGGGGCTAGCAGAGTACTATCATTACCACTCACCATTTTCAGCAAACATGACTTCAAACGACATTTTTTTCTCAAATTAATAATAATGGCAGCAGATGTGATAAAGATATCCAAGGTGTACGTTTATTTATTAATTGTGTTTACTGGGAACCCATGGAGTAATTATGATATGTGTTGCTAGGTTACTCGTTTTACTTGTACACAATATACAGGTAAATATTTGTCTTAATCAAGATTGATGCTTCATCACATCTAAATTTATTTCAAGAAATATTCAATTTCATTTAATCGGAATATTTCTATTATAGCAACTTATTTTGATTGCTTCTTCGACATCAAAATAAGAAGAGAAATGGTGTTGCTTAAGCTAACTAATCATGTAGATAACATAATTAGCTCAACCTGTCATATGATTTACATTTTTCTAATTGGTATAAATATAAACATGTGTCAGCAAAGTTTGACAAAATGACATATTATTAAAATGTTAATTAACTTTATTTGTTGATTTTATTCTCTATAAAACCGATTATACCTTCATGTTTAGCTACTTGAAACAACAATATATACACAGGTTTTCTCTGCTCCGGTTTGTAAGAAAGTAGAAATAACTCAACAACATCAAATTTATTTTGTCGTAAAGAGCATTTATTACTTAATAAGATTGATGATTCATAGTATTACATAGACCATTCAGTATATTTCCATTTTTCACACCACAGGATGGGGGAAGTGTGAGGGTACAATTACACAACATCACAAACCTGAATGCAAATATTTTTGCTCAAATGCCTTATAGATTGTAGAATACATGCCATATCAATCGAATTTGATATTGTTCAGTATCAAATTAATTTTTGTTTCATCTTTTAGTTAGTTGTAGGTTTCTGTTTTGAGCTTTAAATATTAATTAAATAGTTTCACATTTATTATTTTCTGGAGTCTGATAACGGAAGGAACATTTCTATTTTCACTACTTAAAGCTGCAAATTAAAAATTATGCATTTGTCAACCTTAAGAAAGACATCCGAATGACACACAAATCTATAAAACAATGGACACCAACTATTGCTATGACCGTGATATGAACACAAGGGTTATCTGAATATATATAGTTTGCAGCTGTTCATGTAATGTTTATATGATGTAACATCATCATGTTTAAGGTCATAATAGAGGTGACACATTAACTGTTATTCAAACTAGCGACAGTTGAGTTCCGGCTCACAATACGCTGGAGTTGTTTATATATTCTATATTTATATACACATGTACGTAGTTTAGTGACAAATAGAGTGACCATGGATAGAATTGTTTTATATTTCATGGTCTACTACAACAAATATGACTATTTCAGTTATCATTGATGGCGTGAAGCGACCTACCTAGGGAGAATGACTTCGGAGACAACTAAGCCTCCCCCCATGTTGGATGGGGTGGACCATGGATGGGCTTGGATGGCCCTTGGAGCTTGTTTCCTTTCTAACGTCATGAATGCTTACTTCACGTACGCCGCCGGTGTTCTCAACGTTGCCTTATTGGCAAGGTTTGAAGAGAATGTGGCCTTTACTGCTCTGGTCGGGTCCGTGTTCGCCAGTCTGCTCAGTCTCACAGGTATATTCATGTTCTAACACAGACTATAACTTCCCTCAATGTTGAATAGAATACTCCATTGGCTGTTAAGTGGATATAATGAAAATGATAGTAATCACTGGAATACGAGGCTGATGTGTGGTGTTCAGATATTGATGAAAAAGGAACATTATTTATAACGTTTGTTTGGCATGAGACAGAACTGTAATATATTTTGATCTAGGTAAAACTGCATAGCGACGAAGACACGCCAACGGGCCACTGAATGAGGTCAATCAATTACCAGCACCCTAATTTAATTGCATACAATATGGTTTAGTTAAAACCACCGTTGGCGAGTATTCCGTTCTAACTTGTTTCCAGAATATATATCAAGCTATGATTAAGGGTGATTGTGAGGCTGACTTTATCATTATTTTGATTTCAGGGCCGATATCGAGTTTCCTAGTCAACACAACCAACTGCCGAATCACTCATCTGATTGGATCCGCCATGATCTTTGTTGGCTTCTCAGCTAGTTTCTTTGTCAAGAGCCTCAACGTCCTTTTGATCACCTACGGCATTTTAGCAGGTATCGTATCCATTCATATGTAACAGAGCGTATGATTTGATATAAATTTAATCACTGCTTCTGCCTGGGATCGAACTCGGGACCTCTGGTTTACTAGTCTGACTTTCAACCGATCGAGCTTAAGAGAAGTTCTCTCTTGCCGATCGGTATATTGTGGCTTGTATTCACCAGGGTTACACACATACTCCCCCTCAAGGAAAGAATTCGTCCTCGAGTTTTCAGATGATTTGATATACATTTAATCATTACCCCCTCCCCCCCCCATCCGAGCCCTATATTGTGGCTAGTATTCATTAGGATTATATATACCATCGTTTGGTAGGTACGGGCGGGCTTATTATTTTAATGATTTCAGTTATTATCTCCATTGGTCCAAATACATATTAAATAATTTGTTTTACTTCTGTTGCCGGCGCAACCAGTATTTTTTTCGGGATGTACTGGATGCATGCTTAAAATAACAAGCTCAAACTTTTCGATGATAGTAATTAAGTGTAAAGTACGTAACTTTTGTTGCTGAAGAAAAAATAGTAATTGATCTTCTGTTTTAAATAGATGAACAATACCATTAGTCGGGTAGCACCTTGAAAATACCACATATTCTTTATATTATCTAACTTATCTACAGTTTCACGGAACTTTAACATAAACTCTTTAATTTGTAAAGAGTAATTAAATTTAAATTGTAGGTTCCGGCACAGGATTAGTAGCAGCGTCGATTTTGATAAAGTTGGGGTTGTCATTCGACCGTTACCAAGGTATCGCAGTGGGTGTGGCGGTCGCCGGAAGTGGGATTGGGATGTTCCTCAGTGGACCAGTGACGCAGTTTCTCCTGGATACGTATGGTCTTAATGGTGCCTTTCTCTTCCTAGGCGGACTTAGTAGCCAGGGGTTTGTGTTTGCGATAATTATGCGTCCGTGCGGAAGAGAAATCCTTGAAAAGAGAAAACGTGGGGAAACCAGTACGGATGCGATCTGTAATTCATTAGACCTCAGCATAGTACGGAATAAAACATTCATGATGGTGCTTTTCTCTAACGTTCTATGGAATGTTTCTTATGCCATTCTTTTAATACATCTAACCAACTTCGCAGTCACGGAGGGGTCGACTCCAGCTGAGGGGGCGTGGTTAATTACAATGATTGGTGTTGGTAGTATATTCAATAGGATATTGACAGGACTCTCCCTGGGGAAGAAGAATGGACTGGACCCATTACTTCTCCAGTTTGGATTCCTTGGTTTATCCGGACTGGTCACCATGGTCTTTCCATTGTTCTCGGGGACCTATAATGGCCAGTGTGTTTTTGCTGTTGTGTTCGGTTTCTACAGTGGAGGAATGATAACACTGATTACTCCCCTTGTCGTACATTTGGCCGGCGTATCACAGGTGGCAGCAGGTGTCGGCGGGATGTATCTGTCGTCAGGGATTGGTGGAATCCTGGGGCCACCATTGGCTGGTATGTTTAGTCATAACATGATGTATTTGAATTTTCTCTTTTTGAAATTGGAAGATATGCTCTCTCTACATCCAAGTAATACACACATGTATTAATATACTATTTTTTTTAAATAAGATATTTCATTAATTAACTGGTTTAACTTAATTCATTTCGTTCCCTTGATCTAATAACAGCGATGACAATCAATTACTTAACATAACATGGAAGGTTATGTGTCATCTGCTACCATTAAATTGGAACCTTAATTAACTTGTGTCTTCAATTCTTTTAACAATTTCGAATAGATTGCTATGAATGTCTTCTCTATTTTCAGGTGCTATTTATGACGCGTGGAAGACGTACGAGTACACGTTTTATCTCGCTGGTATGTTAGAGTTATTTCCCCTCCCTTTGTGCCTAACATGAATGAACATTATCAAAAGAAATTTTCTTCTTCATGCGAAACAAATAAAAAATCATTGATATTTGTCTACTCATCAGAGCATAGCTTAGTTTTGGGTAATGGATATTGTACAATCTGTCTTTATTGTCTTCATAGTTTTAATGTTGCAAAAGTGTATCGAATTTTTTAAATCGTTTATGCCATGTTCATTTATAAATTCCTCCAATAGTTATATGATATTAAAAGATGAAATAATATAATATTGTAATATATAAATAATATATATATATATATATTAGTATAATAATGATAAGGAATATGTCATTTACCAGGCTTCATGCAATGCAAATGTCTCTTTTTAAATATAGGTCCACATCCCTGTTAATATAAAATATTGCTAAGCAACATTAAATAATTATTTGACTGGTTCGTCAATCGTTAGTAAGGAACATATAATATATGTACATGTTACAGAATTAATTTTTATGCAGCGTGCACTATAAATAAAGTATTTATATTCTGATTGTTTGGTCGACAATACACACAAAAATACTGCGGTCTCCAAAACAAATGCTGTCGACTCGCATGTGTCGATAGCTAATACAGAAGAGGCTATCCTTGCATAAAAAAATGTTATAAAATATTACAGAATTTATAGACAAACGTCTTTTGTTGCAGGTGCCTTATTTATAGCAGGAGCGTTCTTTATACTCGTATCTTCAGTATGGAGGGGTGAAATTGAGATGAAAGAGGAGGAACACCTGGATATCAAGGAGAGCAATATCCTTGGAGGGTCCGCCATGTTCTTAGCTGGGTCGATGAGCCACCTGGCCGAAGGAACATCACCTAGCATAGCACGTCGAGCCATGAAACTTTCCAAACATTCTCTTCTTGTTGACGATGTTCTCCGTTCGTCCCATTCATCCATACTTGCGAGAGAACAACAGAAGGTAGAGAGTGAGGAGCTACAGCCATTAAACCGTCTCTCTGTCCCCAGTTGTTAACCCACAGACAATTTAGGGGTACTTTAATTTGGTTAAGTATATGTCCCTTTGCCAGAATTTTCAAAATGTAGTCAGAAAGACGAAAACTATTGTGAGGTATTTTTTTTCAAAACATGGAGGACATCATTGGTATTGTGATCGCAGTGGTTTTTTTTTAATCAATAGAAAATTATTCCATATAATACAAAATATCATTTTAGACGTATTTTGTATCGTTAAATCATATTTAATCATTAAAATAGTCATCGAAAATGTGGATGAAAACACACTCTTTTTCCACCCATTAAAAAGGTTATGGATTTTGAAGTTAAATTTCTCGGGGGGTACTATCTTTTTGTTAAACTGGTGGTTTTTGTAAGCCTACATATTACTTCATAGCTATACTGAAACATACATATGTTGATAAAAGTGAGTTATAATATTATAATGAGTATCGTAAGGTTGAATCCGGTCAAACAAGCGCGCTTGTGTACCTTCAATAGGCACTAACAACAGCATGAGATGGTTAATTGGTGACAGAAATTTGTACCGAGCCCTGTGGACCTATTTGACTAAAATATACATTTTTGCATATTTTGCCAACTTTTACAAGCATTAAACTAATCTAAGTCGACTCATGTACCAAAGCCTAGGTCGGAGACTTTCACACTTTTTTTCAACTTTGTTATGTTCAAGTTTACCTTATAGGGTATATGTAGGCACACGAAATATATTTTATATCATTTACATTTTATTGGCATACAAAATATTACTAGTGTAAAGAGAAATTGATACTTAAATTATTTGATACATAGTGAATTCCAAGCCAAATGAAACAGACAGGAGCATTTCCTTTTACTTTGAAGTACCTGAACTTTGTCGATAATGGATGATATGTTAGTTCGTGTTTCTTAGATTGTTGTTACTGATCCATTCCATTATTTTGTTGATATATTCCGTCTTTGCATATTACAGAGTTAGCTCCCTTGCGAGTAGGTATCGATTGTTACGTCATTATTTTGTGAGCGCAATTCACGTCGTTTTCTCCGAAACGTATGACGTTATGCTCTCAAACACATCACGTCACAATCAGTACCTACCCGCAAGAGCAGATAACTATAATGTGGAAATTTGAAATTGTTGGTTATCTAAAATATTCCACGTGGATATGTAATGAGGTTATGAATATATATAACAATATCTAGTCCTAGCTTGCTGCTAATGAATATATAATGATTTTAATATATATTCTTTTTGAAATTACAAAGTGACTTTTATATTAAATTTTATTTAACTCTCGCAAACTGATATTGATGTGATATCAATATGATAAGTGATGCCAGAATTGATTTATGAAAATTACTTTAAACTTTGAACTTGTATTTTGAGTTTCACCCAAGTCGAAGCTATGATATTGTGAAGTAGTTCAGACATAATTTTACCACACGCATGGTTAAGGTATAAACCTTGCATATGATGCGATTCAAATTTTTCAGAGATTTTATTTGTTTTCTTGTCTCGTGTTATTAAGTTGTACCATGGTGTGATATTTAAACAAAACTATTAACAAATATTCCGAAATGTGATTCAAGGTTAAGGTTAGCAAAAGATCAATATAAACCGGTTCCAGCTTGTCAGATCCGTCTAAATGCGGTACTTGATATGTAATATAGACCGGTAGTATCGTAATCGACTAAGGTGATTTTCTAGACCTTAATCTGCACTGTTGAAAAATATAGAAGCAAAAAAGTATTGATATTATATGGGTTAGAATATAGGATACAAAACCACCAGACATTACAATAGGTATTAGTCGGCAAAATGAAATGGAAAAAATTATGATTTCTTCAGTTCAGGTGACATTTTCATATATATCATCTAAAAGGAATTATTTACTTTTCATAGCATATTTTGATGTTTGACTGTGTTTATGTAGAACGTGTAAAATGCATAAATGAAGTCTAAATAGTATCACCGATTTATCATTTTATCATATCAAGGCATTTTCAGCTATTTTTCTGGTAACATCATGTATTTTCATCCGGAATTCTAGAACGAGGTTATTAACTTGTCTTGAATTATTTCAAATATGTAAGGTTACCCGTATTCTCGTTTTTTTATATTTTGATGCATATTATGTCTGATTTTAAGTTCTAAAACGTGTTTCCATACTTATGTAATATTTTATTTACAACCATCCGAGCTAAGACAAAATTATTAAGTATATGTTGTATAAGTGGTAGGCTATACCGACCATTTAGAATCTCCCTCTTTGGATCAAAACATTTAAATTTTAATATTGTAGTTAAAGTATTTATGTAATGTTAAAGATATAGTAAATAAGCATTCATAGTAATGGTTTATTTATTGTTATTATTGTTTATCATTTTACGTTTCTGAGATTGGACTTATGCATACTCGTATTTTGTAAAACTGTGCTAGATTTTTCCGTACAGTATTTTTTTAATAATATATGCATGGACATATATGCATGAATGATGTCAAGTAGTTGTTCATTTATGTAACGATAATAGTTTAAACAGACGTGTTTTAATTACCATACAAGGAGTTAATGTAATATATATTCAAAACAGATGAGATTATATCATGTTTTATTTTAAGCACATATACGTATTTCTCATTTAACCAGAATCTCTTTAAATTGCACTATAAATATAGAATCTCGGATATCCCTTTTTAGCTGCCTGTGTCAAAGTGTTGATGAAAGTGGGCCCATATGAACACAACATTGTAACTGTTCTTAGCGTTTTGTTGTGTGTGTGGTTATAAGAGATTAGACAATTTACTGCACGTAATGTATTTGAATGATGTCATGTTTCTAATGATTTACAAGAAAAGAAAATATCAGACAGATGCTATTTGTATGTTGATTGTCAATAAAACATTTTACTACCTGATGTAGTGGCCGTTTGTCAATCTACAATTCTACACAAAACCAACTATATAAAATATAAATGATATCGACCTCAGCCACTGTAGCTTAATTCTATTTTGCATATTTCATGGTTGTCTGTCCTTGTGCTAATGTACTGTCTTTGACGTCATATGTTTGTGAGCGTAACGTCGGCGTTTCCACTCTAAAAATAATGTCGTCACAATTGATAAATACTCGCAAAGGAGGTTATTGTATAATGAAAAAATGATATCGCTAATACAAACACAGATTTGTGAGCTAGCGGATTGGTCATACTGCATACTTATACTGTCTATGTGATACATGTACATATTCATATATTTTTTTTTACATATTGCTTTAATTCAATTTTAATAATGGATATTGATGATGAGAACAAAATTTAAAGGAAACGGACAATTCACACAATAGCTCAGGAGGGATTGTAATAGATACCGTTCTAAAATATTTTTAAATGGAAGAAATCGGAGTTGATTATTGCATCCTTGAGTTGTTAAAAATCCTTTGTCACATGGAACTTTAACAATTTAAACATATCTTTGTTCAAAGTCCTGGACATCTAAGCTCCCTGGTTAGCAATTATTTACAAATCATAACATGATTTTTTTTGTTTAAGTTACCCTCGTCCAAACGTTATGGCTCATGCTTACAATCTATTTCTCCCATACTTCACAGGGATATCCCGTAGTTGCTAGGGAAAAGATATCTCTATCTTACACAGGGGGGTTTAAGACAGCTCACACGTGCTAGACAATAACGTGACGTCATCAATACATGTGGCGTAACTGCGGCGCGCATTCTAGATGACGTCATCAATTTTGACGCATAACGACGTTCCTGCGATAATGGCGCG
Source organism: Argopecten irradians (assembly GCF_041381155.1). Taxonomy (NCBI): domain Eukaryota; kingdom Metazoa; phylum Mollusca; class Bivalvia; order Pectinida; family Pectinidae; genus Argopecten; species Argopecten irradians. Next base: position 18,033,222 of record NC_091147.1, read on the forward strand.
ATGAAACCAAGTGGAATTTCATCATTTTTCTACTAAGTATGGGAGAAAAAGAATCTTACATGGGTCTGTGAAGTGGACAGGGATATCTCAACCCGAGTGAAAGATTTTGGCAGGTCAACCCGAGGCTTGATTCTATTAGTCTTTTGAATATATGTCAATTCAAATTGTAGCTATGAACTTTTGATTATTTGATTTTTTTCGTTATCTCACACTATTTTACTGATCATTGACGTTTATGAGTTGATGTTGGTAGTTTCTTTCGTGGGAACGAAGATAATTAGTTCGATAATAATGCGGGTTTATGTTGATTACTCGAACAGTATGTAAAACATACAAATAATACCAGCATGATAAAAATATTATCATAGTAGTTATCCTCAGTTGGATAGAAAAGAAAGCCAAGATTTGACAGAAATTATCAAATAAAAATAACGTATTATTGATACAAATTCATAAAATATATATTTAAACCTATATCGTAGGTCTCCAAATATTGATCATAGTTTGTATTATGTAATGGCTAGCAAAGAAACCTTGATATTTGATAATCTACGAAATAAACATCGATTTAATTTTGCCATATAAGTCGACCATCTGTATACTTTATGTTCTATATTATACGTCGTTACGCCTCCACAGTATAAACAAACATATATAAACAAATGTTTTGAGATATTGACATCGAATGTTCACAATATATTCCGTCTTTGCATATTACAGAGTTACCCTTGCGGGTAGGTATCAATTGTTACGTCATTATTTTGGGAGCGGAATTCACGTCATTATCTCCGAAAAGTATGACGTTACGCTCGCAAACACATGACGTGACAATCAAAACCTACCCGCAAGGGCAGATAACTCTGTAATATACTAAGACGGAATATGTGAACAATCGATGTAGATATCTCATAATGTTTAGTTCACATTTTGCTCCTTAATAGTTGCAAATATATGAAATCCTAAAGGACTGTCTAGATTTATCATCCATTTTAGTTTCTATGCAGACAAAAAACAAAAGTCATGCGAAAACATGGTATTTTCAATTGTCACTTCTTGAAAATGAAATTGATGAGAATTACAAATACGTTTTAAAAACTTAGAAAGCAACGAATTGAAGTCTTTTTTTTTAATATTAATATTACAGGAGTAATTAACAAATTAAAGTATTTGTATCAGATTTAGGTGTTTTAATAATAATGAAATTCATCATCCGACGTTTATCCTAACTCACAATTAATGGGATAAATATTAAAATGTATTTGATTCCCATAAGCATGAGACGGGGTGCAAGATTTTTAAGTTGTCCTTGCCCTTCAGTGGTGAGATAACCTTGTCTCACTCTCAAAGGATGCGTGATTATATTATCTCTTAAACGGTTCACTTTGTGAATTATTTTAGTTGCATCAATGTTGCATGTAATGTTAATACATTGGAATGTTATTGTCGTGACATATTAGTGTTCATTACGTGAAGGCCGTCCTGTCTTGGATACGATTAATAGGATATTTCCCTACGTTGAGGGTAGGACGGGGAAGTCTCTTAAAAACCTCTGTCCTTTATTGGGATAGGGAAAAGACAGCTCATACGCGTTAGACAATGACGTGGCGTCATCATTACATGCGGTGACTATTGTCGGCGACGTCATTAATTTTGACGCATTGCGACGTTCCTATGATGGAGGTGCTTTAGAAATATTTCTCTATAATTGCCTTTCATTATGATTCTTTCAAGTATGGGAGAATATGAATTTTAGATGGGTCTATCAAGTGGACAGGGATATCCTTGATATTGAGAATGCGAGCACAAGACAACGTAAAACAACTGCGAGGATGCAAAGTCAGCACGTATTGTGAATGTATTTTGCACCACTGCTGAACGAATTATTAGAATGTTTTATGTCGGTGTTTTTTTAAATATTAATTATCTAATTTGAGTGAAACATTAATTTTGTAATAAATATATCCAATGCGTTTGCTAACTTACGGAACAAAAATTGATTGGATTGTGAGATACGGCGATGCAAGATTTGTTCTCGATACCGTACTCATGATGTAAGTCAGGAGAACGCTTTGGTTTCACAAGGAATATATATTGATGTCTTGTTGACATGTACAATGTATCTGACCCCTTTTCACGAAGAACTTTGAAACCCACTCGCATGGTGTTGATAAAGTAAATCTTACACACGATAGCATTTCTTCGTTTGATATATTTATCTACATATCACAACGGGGTATATGTACTTAGTGTACGAGTCATGTGATTTTCAAAGTTCATCTCAGGTTTAGTTTGTTCTTCTGTTATTCTACTAAGGCTCTCGACTCTGCTTATTCAACACAAAGAAGACGTTTTTTTAAATATCCAGTGTGTTTCGGTCATTTAGTCGACAAACTGATAAGACGGGGTCAGGTAAGGTAACATTTGGGGTCACGATTATCATGGTGTCTTCGTCAGGTAGCTTCGCACGAGAACTCCACGTGGTGGAGTGACACTTATAGGCTCATATCGTGCAATAACGTGTTCTCGACGACATGTAAGTATATTTCTTATTACACAGTGCTATTACCGTTAAATCTATATACCATAATGTAATATATTACCTGCTAGTTACACTACAATAATTATTCTCTTAACTTAATATTTTGTTCCGGTCCGGTATTTTTTCTAAAAAACATTTTAATTTGTATATGCTATTTTCTAAATTTTCGTACTTAAAACTTAGTTATATGCATATCGAGTTTCATTGTTAAAAGAAGAACATAAATATTGTCGCAACAAAATGTTAGTACAGTTGTTGATTTTTCGTTGGTATGTTATGTTTATTTGTTAGCTTAACCTACTGGTTAGCTTTATCTTGAACTCTGGAACGACACGTGTATATACCGGATAGCTAAGTAAATAGAATCAAAACTATTTTGGTACCCACGACTTGTAATACGGAACACTGACCTTTGATAATACATTATATACGTCCACAATACTACACATGTCAGTCGGTACCGATTTAGTCCTTTTAATTCATTAAATGATATAAATATCTAGTATGTATGGGCAACACCTTTGTTAAAAAATAAGTGATCATTTATTATGATTTTAAGTTGGTCAGGAAAAGCAAAAATAACATTTGTCAACATTTAGGGTTTTAAGAAGGAGACAACTTGGTTGTTGCATAAAGCTGTCAGTAAGTAGATTATTTGAGTAGGTATTATGTTGGGAATGTTGCCGGTTGACTATGTTTAATTTTTAGTCATTAGTTTATAATATTTCCAGTTTAGCGTCCTTTATTGTTTATTCTTTTCCATTGTTATGATCTGCTGTGATATTTATATATAGGTTTATCGATACACAAAGATTGTACAAAAACACACAAGTAATCTTAACCACCGTTTATATGCAGCATGATACGGTTAGAAAGATAAATATCTGATCGACTCATTGTAAGCATTGTAAGATATCGTTTCAGTTGGTATTAATCTCAAAAGGTTATCATTGGATGTTTACTTTTACAATACGACTGTTAACACGTGTGTCTGTGAATGATACAACGAAATACTTTACATTTATAACAAGTTATTGTATATAACTACGGAATGTGTTGTGTATGTCAAGTATTAGGGGTCAAGGGGTCAATGGCATATTTTAAATATTGATATAATAATATGGTTACGTTTATAAAAGGCGATCAGGTAGACTGGCTATTTCTTTGTTCTGTCAGCAATTGTTAGGCGTAAAGATTAGTTTATATACACAATCAGACATGACGAGCGTTACGGAGTGAAGTCATTTATTTACTAGTGGTACTGTGGGTTCCAATTTGTAAACATGGTGCTAGAAGTTGATAGTCGTGTCATGCAGTGGATAGTTTCAACACCGAAAGTGTTTATTTCTATATTGGATCTGGACAGTAAGGATATATTACCTGCTTGGTCAAAAATGTATACAGTATATCGAAGCTTATTATAACTGCAGGAATTACCTTCATGTTAATTACTGGATTATATTTTTCTATAAACTACTACCGGAAAAATCGTGCAATATAGTTTTTTTTATCGGTGATCACGTGGCGTGTTTTCGACCAATGAGAAGTGAAAAAAATCCAATAAAATGATAATATTTCGATAATCTGGCTAAAGTGATCTTGAAGGTTCAAAAGTTTGCTTACTTTGTAAAATAAAATGTTCTATCGGCATAACTTTATGTCAACAAAAGTATTAGAATATCTGGTAATAATAATGCATTAATATTTCTAAACAGGGAAGACTTAAAGCAATAGGAGTTTTTGGTGTAAGTGATTACTGGGTATAACAAAGTATGGAGCAGTTTCGTGATGTCGACAGAGGATGGGCATGGGTTGCTATGGGCGCCTGTTTCCTTGGTAACGTCCTTATCGGCTTCCTCAACTACAGTACCGGAATCTTCCTGGTCGCGTTATTAGAGGAGTTCCGAGGGGACGTAGCTACCACATCCCTAGTGGGGTCAGTGTATGCATGTCTGTACTCGCTGTTTGGTAAGGATAACAAGTTATTGTATATAACTACGGAATGTGTTGTGTATGTCAAGTATTAGGGGTCAAGGGGTCAATGGCATATTTTAAATATTGATATAATAATATGGTTACGTTTATAAAAGGCGATCAGGTAGACTGGCTATTTCTTTGTTCTGTCAGCAATTGTTAGGCGTAAAGATTAGTTTATATACACAATCAGACATGACGAGCGTTACGGAGTGAAGTCATTTATTTACTAGTGGTACTGTGGGTTCCAATTTGTAAACATGGTGCTAGAAGTTGATAGTCGTGTCATGCAGTGGATAGTTTCAACACCGAAAGTGTTTATTTCTATATTGGATCTAGACAGTAAGGATATATTACCTGCTTGGTCAAAAATGTGTACAGTATATCGAAGCTCATTATAACTGCAGGAATTACCTTCGTGTTAATTACTGGATTATATTGATGTTCTATGAACTACTTCCGGGAAAATCGTACAATATAGTTTTTTATCTGTGATCACGTGGCGTGTTTTTGACCAATGAGAAGTGACAAAAAATCCAATAAAATAATAATATTTCGATAATCTGGCTAAAGTGATCTTGAAGGTTCAAAAGTTTGCTTACTTTGTAAAATAAAATGTTCTATCGGCATAACTTTATGTCAACAAAAGTATTAGATATCTGGTAATAATAATACCTTTATATTTCTAAACAGGGAAGACCTAAAGCAATAGGAGTTTTTGGTGTAAGTGACTACTGGGTATAACAAAGTATGGAGCAGTTTCGTGATGTCGACAGAGGATGGGCATGGGTTGCTATGGGCGCCTGTTTCCTTGGTAACGTCCTTATCGGCTTCCTCAACTACAGTACCGGAATCTTCCTGGTCGCGTTATTAGAGGAGTTCCGAGGGGACGTAGCTACCACATCCCTAGTGGGGTCAGTGTATGCATGTCTGTACTCGCTGTTTGGTAAGGATTATTATTTCTGTCAATATATTTCTATATTAATAAAAACCTTTCATACAATTATTCTCCAAAAAACTGCGAAATTTCGCGAAAATAGATTAGTTTGCAGTATATTGGTTCTTACTCCAATGTTAATGTTATGATTATTTGTTGGCATCCTCGATATTGCAGGGTTTCCGATCGTAAGTGATCTGAAGCCCTGGATCGAGTTTCGAGGATGATTTGTTGGTGACTGCATTAATCTTTGTGAATCCTTATTGCAGCTATCGATAGTATTTCTATATCTGTTTTCTTTTTGTATATATGCATAGGTCCGCGGTGGCCGAAAGGTTAACATGTATCGACATACTATATCACAAGCCCTCCACCTCTGGGTCGCTAGTTCAAATTCCATTTGGGACAGTTGCCGGTACTGACCACTAGTCGGTATTTTCTGTCCGAGTTCTCCGGCTTTCCTCCACCAACAAATCTGACAAGTCCTTACATAACCCTGGCTGTTCTTAGAACGTCAAACTAATAAAACCCCTAAAACGTGTATCAATGCTATTTTTAATGTTTTATATTAAATATTGCATCTATAAAAACGGTTTCATGTCAAAATACATGTAAATTGTTCATTACTACATGATGTCATTCTCTATCTACATACATAGGCTCTCTGTCTGTGAAGCGTTACAATACATTTTGATTTTTGATTTGAAGTAATCTGTGTTATATGTTGTATTGTCCATTCCTCACTTTTCTATGTAATTATCATCAAGATTTATACATCTGTATGTACCTTTGTAAGTCTATGAGTTTTATGATATCCAACTACATTGTTATTTGTGTATCTTTGCTAGTATGCGATTAATATGGTAGCCTACATTGTTTATATGGCTCTTCTTCACTCTGTGGTATCATCAGTAACTTACCCATTGTGTTCCAGTATTATTTTATCACCCATTGTTAGATTGTGAATTCCATGGTATTATCATTAGCATAACCATTGTGCGTCATTGCTTTCTAGGTCCTTTTGTCAGCATGGTAGTCAATATGACAAGTTGTCGGACGGCGCTGATGATAGGCGCTATACTGTCTGTGATTGGCTTTTCCTGCAGCTTCGTCGCCGAAAATCTCTCCACGTTCCTCTTAACGTATGGGATTATAGCAGGCAGGTGATAATCAGTCTACTTACAATATTTATATTGAATTTAAAAAGGTATTTATAGGAGCTTATATTAGCTGGTTACTGTGAAATTCCAATATACATTGTAGTTACCTACAAATTAATTATTATTATTAATAAGTCTTCTTTTAGACTCAATCAGAACATGGATTAATAACAAGGATTTATTGTTAACACACAGTGGAAAATGGTGACAATTTTTGTATAATCTAGACCATTTTATAATCAAACTGTATTTCAGAACACATTTTGAATTGTGTTTAAAGGTCTCGGTTCGGGATTCTGCGGTACTCCGATTCTGATAATGACCGGTTACAGCTTCAAAAAGTACAGAGGAATTGCCAACGGCGTGGTCGTTTGTGGATGTGGAATCGGGATGTTGGGGAGTGGGCCTGTCAGCCAGTACTTTATTGATACGTATGGCGTTCGTGGCGGATTCCTCATGATGGGAGCTGTCTCCTGTCATCTGGTTGTCTGCGCCGCCTTGATTAGACCCTCTGGAGCGGAAGTGTGGCACAAGAAAATGCGACAGGAATCGGAAGATGCTTCAAAGAAATGTGTTCAAGTGCGCAGCATTCTGGATCCGTCCTTGTACAAAAACTACGCGTTTCTGCTTATTCTTATTGCTGGGTTCGCCTGGAACGCCGCTTACGCCATAGTTCTTCTTCATTTACCTAATTTTTCTGTGGTGCAAGGATCCTCTAAATCGGAAGCTGCCATGCTGCTACTAGTGATTGGTATCGGAAGTTCAATAAGCAGGGTACTTGGCGGTCTGACAGCAAGTACGGAGTCCGGAATAGACCCGATATTACTAAAACTTGGTGTGCTGGGCATAACTGGTGTAATGACGCTAGTGTTCCCACTATACTCCAGTATCTATTGGCAACAGGTCGTATTTGCCACTCTGTTCGGAGTCTACAGTGGCGGACTGATAGCCTTTACAGTACCTATACTTATAGAGATCGTCGGCCTCTCGAAATTATCCGCTTCCATCGGGGCTCTATATTGTATATCAGGGGTTGGCTGGTTCGTCGGACCAACAGTTGCAGGTAAATCGGTTTACATTAAAATTACTATCAGAGATTACGGTACACTATATCGACTACCTGTACAAATAATTGTGTCAAATATAATTAATCAAGAGACCAGTATTGATATTGTCTAAAATTACATGCCATATATGATTTAATGTATTCGGCATCGACGGAAAACAATTTACACGCACTCCTATTGAACTTTTTTAGTTTTGAGGTGAATCTTTGTTTGAAAGCCGTAACCATTTTTTTTAACTTTTAGAAATTATTTTTATTAATATTGCTGAATAAAAAAGATACATGGTCAGTGTCTGCAGATATAAGTTGTCTTTATTGACTCGGGACTGTAAAAAGGCTCGCAATCCTTTTCTTTTCTAACCTTTGTCGAAAAGGACTAATGCATGTACCATGTGATAACCGAAAACGTTTGTGTGGTACTAGTATCCTCAGTCCAGATGCAACTCTTTGTAATATTCCTGCTAAATTGACGTTAACGCGTGATATCACCTTTTAGCCATATATTTTTCTATGTACATTATACTACAACAAAACTTATAGAGCAATGCACCAAATGCGTGGAACTTTGATTCCATATGTTGAAAACTATTTATTTTCAATGATGCTAAGATATGTTATTTCAAATGTTATCTTGTATCGTTAATAGGTCTGATAATTGATAACACAGGTAGCTACAGTCTAGTGTTCTACATAACAGGTAAGATCATTTGAAATTATTTGGCAAATGACATACATAAAAGCCACTTACTTGATAAGACCAATTTGCTATGGCTACGAATAGTTATATTTTCAACACAAGTATACATGTGTAGAAAACCCGCCTGGCTACAAAGATAATTTTTCCTTTGGTCTGTCTTTATATTTTGATTAAAATGACCTTTAATTCTTAGTCGTAACCATACTACCTAAATACCATTAGTGATTTGTGACATATTGGCATTGGTCCATTGTTCATGACATGCAAAGAGTGCAGTATCCCCTTTTGTATATCAAAATCATTGTCTATTTGCACAACGATTTGGGTTCAAATCTAGAAACAATTGTCTATATGTTTCGATCGAGTGTTACTAACAAATAGATATCAACAAAGATATAGGTGTAACTTTGTATTCTTAAAACAAATCAGACAAATTTTCATATAACGTTTATTTAGACGAATGATGAATAAAAAATATATCACGACAAAGAAATACAATATATGCATCTATGATTTTGATGAAGTCTGCTCACTTTCTAAAACAAATGTAAACAATAAAAAATTGTCTATAATATGATATATTAACGTGTTTAAATATTACCATTTGTGGTTTTTCTCCGGGTACCCGGCTTTCCTCCACCAACAAACCTGGCACGTCCTTAAATGACCCTGGCTGTTAATAGGACGTAAAACTAATCAAACCAAACCAAACCAAACCATTTGTGTTTATTTTATAAGATGACAGCAATTTTATTTTGTGTTGTAGGTGCTATTTTCACATTTAGTTCACTTTTGACTTTACTGTCAACAATATGGCGACCGAAGGATGTCAACACCAACGAGGAAGATCAATATGTAGCCTCAGTCCTATTTAAAGGGTCAAACTTTCTTACTGGGTCAATTCTTATGACAGGGTCAGCAAATGTCATGCTGGATTTCCGCGCATCAACCATGAGCATGTATAACTCCGCCAAGTCGCTAGGGCCATATAGTTCCTACAGGTCCATTCGAATGCAGAACTCAAACCGATCTGTGAACAACACACCGGAAAAGGTTCCGCTTAAAATATCAAGACTGGCTATTAACAATGGAGAAGCTGAAGCATTTAATGTTGATGAGCGATGAAGGTGTGGATCACAGAAGTGGTGTAAGAATGTTTTTCACAGAAAGACAAAGTTCAATTATTTTAGATAATTCACATATTGTATTGTTATCTTACCATTCCATACATTGTGGTCTTCATTCGGCAAAGGATTCACTATGCTAAAAACCATATCACATTATGACTGTTATGCAGAGAGGCGTCTTTTTTTATTCCAAGAACGTATACGTGAAATTGTTTAACAAAGATGATGCGAAGGTCAGAGAGTCAGTGTGTTTGATTTAGTTGATAACTAATTAGTGATTAGTAATTAGACTGCGAGTGGTTGTGGTGTGGAAAGCAATTTATACTGTTTATAATTATTATGGATAAGCCACGTTATCAAAAGTATCGGACACGTCAAATTTCAGGGAAGCTTTAGTTTACTTAACCTTGTTTTGTGACGTGGTTACCGTTTCCACAATAGCATCATTTAAATCCATTCAAAGAAGTTCTTGGCTAACTTCGAAACCATGGATCAAAGATGTATACATATATTCTGATGTGAATTGTCAGTTTGCCATGTACGTTCGAAATTAAGATTGACTGATAATCCGCACTACTTTGAAAAAAATAGCGTTCTTGTGTAAAAATATACAGAATGCTATTGCGGATACGGTCACCCGACCGCAAAACAATCTACCATATGTAGTAAAACGTTGGGAATATGAAATATGGATACATGAAAGAAAGTATAAATAAACTGCTTGAGGAATAGATAGCTTGATGGATGAATAATAAATAAATAGGTGATGTATAGCGAGTGTGAAATGAATGAATACGGGAATAGATATATTGTTATGCGATATAAGTCTTTTTTTTACCAGCTTCTTTACAATTTTTGTCAGACGTAGACAAAACTGATTCTCACGAATGCTAGATTATTGTATTTTTTATTAAAACCTTTACATACGAATGTATACATGTACAAGTCTAGGAATATGAACAGTTCGTTTTAACATTCAAATTGAAATTGAATTGTAATAATGTTATAATGTATTTGACCAAAGGAAAACTGATTGCCTGAAATAAATCTAATTTACAAGCTTTAACGCAATAGCGTAGTTGTCAATTCACTGGGAATCATGGTAACACAGTGGCTAGTAAACCATCCAATGTACATAAATACATAGTGAAAAACAAAGCAAAATATTATGTTAGAAAACATCAACAGCAACTAAACAACTCACGGACATTACAAACATTGACAAAAGCTGTGAATAAGTTTGAAGCGGTTGAACATTATAGATATTGTCGCTAAGACACCATTTAATTGTTATGTGTTAACATAAAAACAAATTTTAAGACAATTTTTTGAATTGTAAATTAAAAATCTTACTAAAACTTTGGAAATACATGAAGAACGTCTCTTGTGTTCACATGTTGGCTACGAAAGGGCATATCAGAAGGTTGTACGTACGTCGTGTTTATTTATTTTGTTTGTTTGTTTTTATAGGTTATGTTTTATCATAACGATGAAAATATAGAATAGGTAAAAGATAAAGAAAACATTTGCATTGACCCATCATTGGAAACCCACGTAATTTGCTCCACCGTTTGACATAACAGATAGAGTGTCGATTCGTGCGTGTCTGATGATGTTACTCTTTGGTATTGACTAGGGGCAATAGTTCCTCTATACAAGACCACACAATACGAATACCACAGTCTCCTTAAACACGCACCTCGCACTTCACACACGCTAGACACCGGATATATGGGATACCTGGCTGTTAATAGGACGTTTAAACAAACGTGATAACAGTATAAGACTGTTGTGAAAATCGCTGTACGGTCGATAATTTTCATAGGAATTATATTTTAGCGATTTAACGGGACATTAGTGCGGGCACGAAAAAGTCATCGACAACATATTATACTGACATCGAACAATCCCTACTTTAACAGCTATAAAATGAAAGACATACGTTTATGTTGCCAGATTTAAAATAGCATTTTACAACTTAATGTTAAATTCAAACGATTCTAACTAGATTGTATTTTGCGAACACTTTACATCTCTACTGCTATTAAAAGTTTGTCTTGGAATTTTAATGAAAAATTTACCTTTTACAATTGAAATAGCAAGTTACAAATAAAAAAGAATCTTCTTTTGTCTGTTTTTAATCTTTATCAACAAGTGTTCATGCCCATGCCTTTTTCTTCTAGCGATATCCAGGTCAGTATTTTGTACTTTAAATCATAAAAAATTATATATAAACACTAAATCTGATGTTCTCTATGCATCGCCCGTAGAATCTTACGTATTACAAAAGAATATTATGTAAGGATAAAAATTGTTCGGAAGAAGTTATATCCCCTGTCCCGTATATTGTATAATGGCGGACTGTACTTAAGATTTGATAGTCCTGTCTCAAAATACTAATAAACACCGATAATAAGCACATTTACGTGATAGCGCAAACATACAAAATCAGAAGATAAAATATTCGTAAACTTCAAACTCTTCAAACAAGAACTACAGAAATACAACCTGACATCATTATGGAAAGTCTAAATAAATTTATATGCATTTCTGTCTGCAAAACTGAGGAACAAAACTCTGTTGGTCGGCTCATTATGGTAATAATGTTAAAAGTGTGGTCATGCTCCATTAGTTATGTATCCACCCGATGGTCAATAATGCTATAGTTGTGGATGGGGTTGACAGATCTAGAGAACCCGCTAGGATCGCTTTGTTCACCGCTGTGTTGTTTGATGATTTTATGTTCCCATTTTATTGATTACAACTAATGTGAGAAACAATCGTATTCGCATTAAAATGCCTGGAATGATTTGCCAACATAAGGCAATATGCTATCCCTTAGCACCAGTCATGTAACGACTAGAAAAGGGGGGTCCTCACGTCACAAACGACTGTAGGGGATACAGTCGGGCCAATGAAACGCCTAAATAGAATTAACATTTCATCGTAATAGGTTTTGAGTATTTCCTTAAAACTAAGCTGTGTTAATATTACACACATTAGAAAGCTTAATGGATCAAGTATCTTCCGAAATAGAAAAACAGAGAAATCTAGTGTTATACCAATATCTCTTCTCATCATGTAAATAACACCTTTTCCACAGTCACGCAATTAAATAGTCTTTGTGGCGTGGGGTGTTTTCGATACAGCGACAGTCAGGTTGTAATTTTGGTGCGATTAGGGAACGTATAATTACATTTCAGCTCAACATTTCGATTGTTCCGTGTTATTAGAGCAATCAAAGTTTAATGCAGAAACCGCCGTTTTAATATCTTTAAATGTTTTACCAAAACATTATCGATTAGCATACGCAAAGCCAAAAAAAAGTAAAAAGAATCTAGTACCTATGGAACATCTTAAAGGGATTGGCTGTGATGTTAACAACATTTCTAAGAGTTTATTTGTTAAATCATCAAGGTTTTTTTCTCTCTCAATTGCGTTTTAGTAATTACAACTTTCAAAGAAGATTGTTTGTTCACAAGACACTTTCATAGAGAGTGTTTTTGTCCGATACGTATCTGGCTTGCACTTCAATATCAGACGGACTTAAATTGTTATGTATAAGATAATGTCATAATATGGCGGATAATATGGCGAAGTTATCTGTTCTAATGGCCGTAATGCGAAAAATCACAATATTTTTACAGTTAAAAATACATTAAAGGTTACAATTCTTCCTAAATCAATAAGAAGGCGACTCTCAGGTACACAAAACATTGCAGAGCGTTAACGCTGGGCAGTGAGAAATCGTATTTTGACGTTCAAATGCAATCGTTTAGTGCTCACAAGATTTCTATTTCCAAGTAATCGCTAATGGCAATAGCGATGAGAATGCACTTTACAAAGTGAAAATGGAAGAATTGAAACTTAAGGAAACCTCCACAGAGCAGAGTAACTAGGTTGATCTTTTCAAAATAAGCTCACATCCTTACATAATTGCAATAAATGTGATTATGTTAATGTGAAAATGACTTCCAAATTGACAGCTATATAACAAATAGCACATTAGAAGGCATTAGGAAAAGCTTAAAAGATTACTTCTTCATCATAACTAAGTTAATGCTGGGCAATTTTCTTTATTAAACTCGAACACATTTTCTTATTTCCATTGACTTTTCGTTCCATCCAATGCATTTTTTATGATCCAAGGTAATATCATATATACATGAGGCAAGTATTATGTTGTTCAATGTTAAGTTGACATTCCGTATTGACATTTTAAAAGAGGAATACATAATTAATTACTTAATTTCATCTTCGATGTATTTTTCATTGAATATTTATATATATATATATGTAATTATAACTAAAAGTGACACGGCCAATTACAATGGCATTTCCCTACTATGGTTTGGTTCCCGGGAAAAAAGGATCGTTTCACAAGAGAATCCCTATGTATCGAGTCATATGCCAATACCAGGTAGGTTATCCTTCACTTTTATAAAAACAAAACAGTGAGACAAAATTTTGAAAAAGATGTTTTACAGTAGCAGTAATATCTACACAAACATTGCTGATCCTCCGGGTATAGTTATTAACATTTATGGGAATGTAAAGAGGATAGACGCTATTATAAGTTATACAAACAATAACACATTATCTCACTTAACAAGACAATTTGACTTGTTACTTTCACTTAAACCAAAAGAAGTCTACAAGAAACGAGATAATTCACGAGACATTAAACTGCTTTACGGTGACATTAGTATCCAAATTGTTATTTATAAGCAATAAACATGTCATATCAAGACACTTTCAGTTTCCTTTCTTCTTCTTTTACTGTCGGTTGAAGATTTAAATTGGATTTAAAGTAAAATAAGTTATTTATCTCAGCTATTACCGTATTATCATAGGACGATACATCTTTAAATTGTCTATAGATCTTTAAGGTTGAGCGGTGTCTGCTCCCGGGGTTCTAATTAGGACCTGTCAGTGACTACATGAGTATACCAGGTAGAATACTGTAACAGCCATGCAAGACTAATGTAAATATAATCTCTTTAATAAACCCCTGGTTTATAGATTGTAATATACCATAAACAATAGGTCAGACAATAGTATTCAATTAGGCTATCCCGAACTACCAGTGATATCCTAAATGGGCTATAACTGTTTGACATTTAAGGCGAGACTGTTGATTGATCGGTTGATAGTCTTTACTTTATCGTTCTAGTAACACCAGTATTTGTTTAAAGATGACTGGCGGATGGTATTTTTTCTCTGTCAAAAACAGGAGCAGACGAATTAGTATTTTACTTCAGTTACGAAAGTCACTTTCATTTGTACATTGCACCATTACCACCATTGCAAAGATTGAGCTTCTTATAAGTATCTTACTTCAAAATAAATCAATTAAAAATCATTAATTGCTTCCCGAAAAAAAGTCCATGACACTTTGCCTTTTATGGAAATAAGAAATTATTGCGCATCTACCAAAAGCAAAGCAATTCATTTTATATTGTTTTTGTGTTAATTAAACATACTTCTACCACAATAGGCGCTGTTATTCAACTCTCAGGGTATCAAATAAACGATTCAGCTGTTGATTAACAATTTGTTTTATACCACACGTGGTATAAAAAGAGATTGAACAGTGTTTTGATTGCGTTAAAGGTGGTATGAACGCAATGGGCTAACGCGCTACATGTAGAATATGTCTGTATCCCATTGCGTTCATACCACCTTTAACGTAATCAAAACACTGTTCAATCTTTATATTTACATAAATGAGTATATTTTCACGTCAAATTTAAAACGGTGATGGTTGCTAAGTTGAGTAATTACGGTAGTCAGGATGACCGAAGATATAGTTCCGATTGTTGAATGTTATAGCTGCAGTTTGATTTGAAATAATTTGAGATAACCGAGGCGGAACGACTACCGGTATCGTTGTCAGGGTAGTGATGCGGTCCGAAGTTGGGCGAGCCGCCATATTTGATTTTTAACCGAGGAAAGTAACTGTGAAATAGCCTGTATGACTGTTGAGCTGCTGAATGTTTGTAATGTATGTATCGGTCTACGTACGCGATAGAGACTAAATTCTTCATAGTCACGACTTGTACGGATGATAGACAAGTGTTTGCTTGGTGTGTGACTGACGTAACTATGGAATTCCTCGAACATTCCTGAGGGAAGCCCCCGGTTGTAGCCTCGACTAGCGATTCTTTTGGTTGTTTATTACCGTTACAATGTTTGAACACATATTTTGTTTTGATGTCAAATACATTTTAATCGGATCTAATAACAACTCTTTAATATTATTTTGAATCCGACAACGAGGAAACTTTGTTTACTCTTCATTCAGTAGGCCAACCGAGTAAGCTTATGACGACTATGATATTGTCTGTGCGGCCTAAGGATCAGTCTTGAGACAAATGGAAC
Source organism: Argopecten irradians (assembly GCF_041381155.1). NCBI lineage: Eukaryota > Metazoa > Mollusca > Bivalvia > Pectinida > Pectinidae > Argopecten > Argopecten irradians. Next base: position 18,049,103 of record NC_091147.1, read on the forward strand.
ACCGAAATAGTTTTGTTTTAGTTTATAATTAATTTAAGGGAAATCTGTCATCTGTGAAAAGGTAAAAGGTAAACTAATTAGTTAAAGTTTATATAGATTATCATATTACGCAAAGTCTTACCGAAGCGTGAACTAGAAGTAGTCCAATCCTAATCTGGGTTTGTATTCATACGTCGTTGCGTTTACGCTAATTTGAACGCAACTCCCCCCCATTGACTATATAGGGCATGTAAATATACTCTGTACGCATTCTTATTGGCTGGCACGATGAACTTTGACCGATCTACGTCTTTCTCAGTGTCGTATCATCTTTTGTCAACGTCATAAATAATCGAGTGACGTCATGCTATGCTGTGATCGCCGCTTGACGCCAAAACTGCTGTTGGATTGCGTACGTATCCTGGTAGTATTTCTATCAGCTAAAATCGGATATAATTGTAGTAGAAACAGGTCACACGACTCGTTGTTGTTGGATATGGACTTAATTCCACACTCGTAAGTTATTTTTTTAAAGTTAATAAAGACACTCGCTAAAGCTCGTGTCTTTTGTAAATTTTAAAAATAACTCACTCGTGTGGAATAAATTCCATATCCAACAACCACTAGTTGTGTAACCTCTATATATACATGAGTAAACACCAATTATTGTTCAAAGAATTAGTATCGTGTATGCTCTGTCGGCGGTGGAGCATTTTTAAGGACCGTCTCCCCTGCAGGAGATGTATCGAATGTGTCATATTCTGATGCTGCTGTTTTGGGAGAATGAGTTATGTGAAGTGTCTTGTTGTAACAGCTGAAATTCCAGTCTTCCAAATACACCAAACACCATAATCTACCCGGTTAAAAATACACCCGTGAAACATATCATAACGATGTACATTGAAACCTCTCTGCAAAGATCATTCATTGGACAGAGGAAATTGGTCTTTATAGCCATGTGTAGTATTCTTTGTTGGTCGGTTGGTTCACTACGCTTAACGTCCGATTAACAATAAGAGTCACTTACGCATGGCCTCTACTGTATACTGTGTTGCATGTGTGAAGCACGTGTTTTCAGAAACTGCAGGAAGTTCTTAACACTTGATGAACACTGCCAAATACACAGAATGTCACAACGAGCAAACCAGTCGTCCTACTACGCAGGAACATAAACTTACATACTTACAGTTTGCACTGACATGGACTCAATAACTATGCTTTCTAGTATTATCATTATCAGTGTATAATGATAGCACAACACTGCTGTTACGGGACTAAACAATGGCATAGCCAATGACCGAAAATATTAATCGAAATTATGATTGGATAACGTATCAAACCCAGCGTTAACTAGCTGTTAAGATTAGTGCCCTATTAACAGCCATGATCCTCTAAGGATGACCTCCCCAATGCGTGTCGTGTGCGAATGTCTATAATGTTTTGTGACATTGAGGTTTATTTGTGGCATGCCTCCTTGTAATACTAGGATTTTGTCCTTTTTATTGTGCTATCTCACTGAAGCATGCCAACAAAGACACCGAAGAGTACACCCCATCCGGTCAAATTATACTGACAACGGGCAAACCAGTCGTCTCATTCCCATAATATAAAGTGCTAAGCAGAAGTGTGTGTATATATCATAAAATTATATCTTGAATGTAGATTAAACGTACAAGATAACTTATTGAGGGAAATGCATTTAAAATGAAACCAAAATCAACAAAACACAGCAAAAATATTATCTACCTTTGTATACGTTTAAGCTAAGTAGCATTTGTATTGTATGGCTTATCTTAACATCACTATTTGTATTTAATTTTGATGTTGAATATATTAGAATATGTAACGAAACATAAACACATAAGTAATTTCCCACTAATTCCAGTGATGCCAGTGTTTACATTTATTATTGTTGATTGTTCAGAAAATGGGTAAACACGTCTTTTGTTTTAATACAACCATATATCTGTATATCTTGTTTCAATCTACTACATCAAATTAGAACACTATTTAATAGAATAATAATAAACTATTGAATATTTCTAATATTATATTTTTGATAAAATGAAAGAGCAATAAAAAATAGTGTTTTTACAGCTAAAGCAATTTAACATGCTGCTGCTTGTATTTAGTTACCGCAATGTACCATTAGGACTGCCCTGTATATATCTGATGATTAGAATAGATGTTTTTTTTCTCTTTATGTGTACATTGTCTGAATTTCTTTTACCAAACCTTGTTTTTACTCCAATTCTTTCCGTAACAATTTTATGCTACAATCCTTTTGAAATTAATATGTGCTACAAAAGTTAAACAGAACTATATTATTCAGTAATTTTAAACATTTTATGGGAAGACATTACTTAATTCATATTTACATTCTAACTAACTGTAGTTATGTGACAAAAAGCTTGTTGGGTTTTTTCATGTGAGATTTTACAAAACTCGAGAAATTTTTATTTTTTTTTTGCTCCAAAAGACTTTAAAAAACTCTCCGATGAAACGAACACTTATTTAAGATCTTATATATGTAGGTACGTTAACAGTACTGGTATCAGATGAAGCTGAAAATGAATTTAGAAAACAATGGGGCTATATAAATATACATCGAAATGTAGAAACGGAAAGTTATCAGTCGCATCTGTATAACAAACACCCCATTTCTCTGGCCTACTCCAACAACCCATTGCGTTCTGTGGAATTAGTATCGGAATTTGTTATTTGATTACCTATGACTTCAAACCTTGTAATTTTAGTTGAAATAGTAAATAAAAGTGTGTTTTTTTTATTCACATTTATATTTTTCACATTTATATTTTTTAAATTTAAAAAATATATATATGTATATAATGAGGTAATTAATTCAAAACTAATTTGATGATCTTGGAATTTAATCAGATCGCTAAGCAGACTTTATATATCCTAACTAATCTGTATCGATGTTGTTAGACTAATGTGATATTTTAGATGTTCTCTCTTTCTTATCTAACCCTGTTTTACATAATCTAGAATTACACATGACAACGCACACACATGCATACCCTGTTCACTCGTTACCCTACCGGCGAACGAAAGCCCTATTCCACCGCCTTATTATAAGATGCGTTAGGCTAATTAGTACGCCTCTAATTGCAAATTTGCACTGATAACGGTTTCGTGCTTTGTTTTGGTAATTAGAAACACTTCAAGTGTTAATTGTTTCTATTTTCCGGTGGGAATTAAAACATTTTGTAATAAAAGCACTTTTAAGGCATTATCTGTTTTCAAATCAAATATCAAAGCTAATTTTTCGATCCGTGAAAAACGTGAGCGTTCTGAATTAATCTAATGAGTTGAAATACGCGGTTCCGATTATAGTGCTGTGCTTGCTGCGCGTGAATCCCCTAGTGGTGCTCTCAGCCCACCGACCTGCAATTATGTTATTAAATGGGATAATTGCAAGAAATCAGAGACAATATTGCAATTTCTCGTTTAGGCGCTCTGTGGCATAGCTCACTGCTGCAGTATCTTATCATCATATTATCGATTCCGGATTCGGAAGTCCGCCTCCAACTCCAGCAAATACATTTGTCAGCCACGCCTTCTTCTCATTAGAATTCCTATACTAGATTTGAACCAATCAGACAAAAACCATCCTTTTGGAAATTAACTTATCAAAGATAATTCAATTTCGCTGAGATGTTTTGACTTTGAATAATTCCAATGTTTTTATGTATCGCCCGACACACGAAAAAGAGGAAGAATACGTTTTACTTCGATCTTAGACACGCGATCGACACTTGATAGTGATCCTGCGATACGAGTGTACATAATGTATCAGAAATCACTGGACAATTATTTTTTGTGAGAAAAAAATATGTTCAAGCAACACATTTAAGCATGCCTAAAGAATAGAATAAGCAATATTTGTGTTTATCGAATAACTAAATTCCAAGACAAAATCTATCATCGCTATGGAAGGTCTTGCTGAATTTGTCTCCAAATCTTTTAGTGAAGACAGCAACGAAGATGTGAACAACAAACCAACGAAACAGGCGACGTCGTCAACGTCATCAACGATAAAATGTGAGGAGAAGGTAATAGTGGACGATAATCAACAGGAAGCGACCGACTTACGTATTGTACATAAGGAGGAAGATCACGGTAAACTCCCATGTGATCCCCCCGTCCCTAAACTGGACAGTCTGGACGTGGTCACGGACGGCTCCGACACAGGTATGACCTCAAATGATCCGTGGTACAGGTAGGACGCATGCTGGAGCAATTATGGTCATAAAACGGATTAAATCCAGGTATTATAGCCACAGGTAAGGCAGATAAACAAATTGAAATAAGGGCCGTCAAAGGAATTATGTACCAATCGAACCAATTAAAGACGCATAGTAATATATCACTTAACATATATGTTTTCTTATTTCTTTCAAAATTTAGAGACATCTGACGATATACATGATAACAAGTCTCTTCATAAAACAAGAAACTTACACGATAGGGATTAAAGCCCTATAATTAAGGTTATAATTAAGTAACCATTTTGTAGACATGTTACATTAAAAATAAACTGTAACTAAAAATCACAAGCAAAGCGTTTAAGAAGCAGGATACTTGATGCTTGTCCAATTTAGATATATATAATGACAGTTGTTTCACATAAACAACCCTTTCTTAAACCTACACAATTAACGGTTTTATATACGTGTATCTTTTTCAAAATTCTTATTACAAATTTAATGCTTTTGTAATGATAAGTTAACCATTTTTTTTCTACATTACATACTTATATTGTGTAGAGTAAGGATTCAAAATAAAAATAAGGTTATGTTGTTTTAAAGTAAAACTGATTTTCTTTTATATCTACCTTATAAGTAATTTATCAAATTTAGACTACTGACAATATAACATTGACTGAGTAACATAGATAAAACTAGATCATTTTTATCAATAAAACATGTGCTTGAAATTCTAGAATTCAAGTAAAAATGTTAGTCCACGAAAAAATAATAACATTTATATTACGTTTAACATTGATTAGTCTTTAAACAAATCAAAGTTTTAAATCATCAATGAAACAAATATTTTTATAAATTCAAAATAACATACATACTATCGAGAATTATACGGAAACAACTGTTCATTTTATTTGACTATTTTTTTCTGGTTAGAAACATCAAAACACTAGATGTGAAAACATTGAATGTGTTTACATTTTACACAACGTACGCGTTCTAGTTTTGTTATACCATTTCATTGTTCGCTTTACTCAACTATAACCGATTATATGACATAATGTTTTAAGTGTAATGTTACGTGTTGAATTGATTCGATTCAAATAACGTATATTATATATTTGCATCATGGTAAATGTATGTAATCGGATTTTTTTTTAATTATCTGATAGCATTATTTCTGACAGCTGGGTTAATCAACGATCAAAAACCATGAAAAAACAATAGCATTGTTCGATGAAATAAAATTTATGATTTTTAAGAAGAGTGATTTTATGAATTTAAATTATCACTAACAATAGCTTGTATATGGACAGAAATGGATGCAAAACATTTGTATTCGCCATTAGGAGTAACCCTGAATTTTGCACATTTGAAGCAAAACACACAGCGCCAAATCATGCAACATATCTACTAGAATAAATGAATTGAGAGAAGACATTTGTATAAATAAAATAAAATTTGTTTTTAATTTAAAGGTTAATAGCACAACATTGGAGATCGATATAGTTCAAAGAAAACGAACCAGCGAGTTTTTGCCACTTCATAGCTTTCAAAATTACACCTAAAAACAAAAATTCAGATAATTAGTAACGAATATTTCAGAAAAAAAATTATAAAATAAATTTTTATAATTCTTATTAAAGCAATGCATCAGTTTGATGAATTTAAATGTAAATTTAAAATGCAACAAAAGCTACGCGCTGTCATTGATTAGTTATGTTTAACCCTGGTTTATTTTACCTGTACTTTGCTTTTGTATTGTCGTCTGTTGACATCCTCTGTTAAGTTGCAGTGTCGGTAGGTTCATTTGTAATTAGAGCCGTCAAATTGCATACCCATCTGACACCTGTCAGGAACATTGTGATTGGTAAGAACAACTATAAACTGCATCTCGAAACTCTTTACGAAAGTGATGCAATATTTATTTAGCTGGTGACTTCAATCTTGAATTTTGAATTAGTTTCTAATCAAAAGGAAAATATGATCGCATTAAGATTTCCTATTAATCCGGCTACGCTACATTGATTCATAATTAAGTAATGTCTTATATAAATTTACTATTATAATAGGGTAAATGGATTTTTATTTTCAGTGATATGATATCTTTCCATTTTTACATAAAAACAGATTTTGACATTTAAATATCGCCTTACATTATCGATGATAATTTAGTCCAACATGATCAAATATTGAACATTTAAAAAATTGAATCCTTTAAAAAGAATAGGTCAAATACTTATGTGTATCAATTACTGTTTTCCAATTCATATACAATATACTTACAATAATTGAACTAAAACCACTTACTACTTATCACAATTTTATAAGGGTATAGTTTCAGAAATTTTAAAACTACACTCGTATATTGTTTATTTCATGTTTTGGTATATTTAGATACTAGAGTAATGAAGTACCAGATTCGTCATTATATATATATAAATGATTGGTTAGAAGTATTATCAATTTTGAAGTTGTTACAGCTAATTTCTTATAATCAAATCATAATGTCTAAATGCGAACTCGAGTCATGTATGCATGAAGTGAAAATATGATTTTTGGAGATTGCAATATATTTGTTTTCGTCTTATTGTAATATTTGAAAAAAAATCCTTTTATCATAATGTTTAAAGAAATATATTTTCTGTGCATTTTATTTGGACATTTATTTCTTCATATATATGTTGAATGGTATCTACTTTATCATTGCTATATCATGCATTGTCATAGGACATGTCATATAATTTTTGTATTACATGTCTAAACGATATGGAAATTGATTTTGCAAATATTATCATAAATCGGCAGCGCAGTATACAAGGTATAACACATGTATGTACCTTTCATAAAATAAATACTAGATGTTTAAAATACGTAATTATTACAAAAATCATTACACATTTGCACTCAAATTAGTTAACTTTATATCTATGGGAGAAAAAGACGGATAATTGACTTTAAATACAGGGCTACGGTAACAAAAACACCAGGAGTCCTTATACAGCGTTTGAGTCCTTTAAAAAAGGCCAATGTAAGGGAATTGTTCGCGACCAAAAAATGGCGTCGCTATTTGAGTCAATACAGATTCCTCCACTGCCAGTTTTCGTCGATGTTTGTGTAGACAGTTTTATCTCTGTGTTCTCGCCTTAGTGGTGATGTTGAGTAGAGAAAAGTGACAGGACTGTGTTCAAAATGGCCGTAAAGTTTTCTCTATGTACACAAACTGAATCAATGAGCGTCGCGTCCTGTCCACTACAACGAGACAAAAAAAATGGATCTCTCACAAATTCGATTTAACTACATATGTGAAATGATCGGAATGAACAGACACTGCGAAATAATTTCTTCGATCATAATGAAAGAAGTCTTCAAAGAAATGTATGTTATCATGTCACAGAATACTAATATTCTGTAACCATAGTTGATTAAATAAGAAGCAACAAAACACTGATAATAAAGTTAAGTATGCATAAAACTAAAAATTCATAGTAAAATCGATATTTTTGGATAGTCTACCAATAGATAAATGTCGATCTTAGCATAATTATGTAAAAAAAAAATTCAGGCCTTGTAAATAAACCTGATGATTAGATTTTATAAATGCATTTCCCCTTAACAAATGCGCGACAAGAAGACGACTGCATGCACCATACGGGTCGGAGCCTGCTGACCTCCATCGCCCCAAATGCAGACTTAATACACTGCTCTCTTTACTTTATTGTCTGGTAGTCTGTGATGGACGCTCATTATGTATTTTACGGACAAGTAAAACACAAACATACTTATCGCGAAGAAATGTGCGGGCAAACGGGTGATAACATTACAGAATATTGGATAGGAATGGATTTAGTGGTGCAACAATCTAAACGGGAGTAATAACAGTTAGATCAGTGATGGGATAGAGAAAATGTTTTATCTGTTTTGATGATTACCAAAAAAACATAAATGAACATGAATTAACTCCCAAAACACGGACAAAAATACTATATGTAAAACAGGAACAATGACATAGAGAAAAAATATTACTGTTAACGTGGATATATTCACGGGTGCTTAATTTCGCGATTTGCAGGCATGATCCTTTTGCAGTCTTGTTATATTTGCGATAGATGCATTTTCAGAATTTTAAAAATGAACGAGTATGTATGTTCAACGTGTTGTATACGGGGAAATGTTCGCGATCAAGTAGCCTTCGCGTAATCAGCGGAAATCCTCTTTTAACGTCCATGATTATAGTATATTGTTAAAAGAATAGAATATAGCGTTTCGGAAGAGTAAGAATTCTCTTCTTCCCCGAACCTATCAGCACAAATTATAAGTGGGTTTACTTGCTAATTGAATACCAATAGAACGCGCACTCGTTAATAATTATGAATCTGAAATTACCTTTTAAAATAAATGATTATAATGGATGACTGAAGAAGTGATTTAAGACTAGTTTTGAACTATAGATTTTATTTCGTTTACATCTTGTATAATGGTTCATAATAACTAGATGATACTTGGCGGAAATGTTAGTGAACGTAACCGCCTTTATTAATGGTAAATGACAGCCAGGTGTATAAAACGGGGAGCGATTAGCATAATAGTAAACGAATAACCCCGTTTTGTTATCGTCAATGGAAAGTTTAACTGCTATGAACTTTGCGAATAGGCATATTCATATGACTTCATTCCACTCAACTTAATCTTTTACGCTCATTGTAACGATTTATGGAATGCGACATTCCTGGGAAACAAAAGTTCGCTTGTACGATTGGTTTTACAACTAACAGTCTATATACTATATCTTTGTATGGTTAAATTTATATCTTATTTATCTAGTTATCACGTATTTTTATATTACAATAACTTTCGTAAAATAAATTATCAAATCATATGTTAAATAGACACCATATGAACGTGAAATATTTGTTTAATACTTTTAATTACAAAATATGTGAATAGATTAAAATTGCATATATATTTCGAATGATATTTGATGAATGGCAAAGAATTACTTTTAGCTATACTAAATGAAGAAATAAAAAACAATAAATCATTCAGAGGATTAAGTTATTGTTAAGGCTCAAACTTTGGAAATGTTTTATGATAATTGTTGGTACTTTTCATCAACTGACGAGGTCTATAATTTTAATTTTGATTTGAAATAATTTAACATACATTTGCATATTTTTTTGTTTGTAGAGCTGCAAGTTGATTTCATTTTCTATTTTCCATTTTCATATTATTCTTTTACCTGTATGGAGAGTTCGTTTTGTAATTAGCCGACTTTTACTTAAATTAAACGGTTTTTCCAGTCATTTGGTATATGTATGCAATACACGTGTACAGGTAGATCAAGAATTCCTTCCTGTATACCATACATGTATTGAAAGAGTAATCTAACAAAACTAGTAAAGGTAATTTGATTTGATTCATACATTATAAACATATTTTATTGAAATATTTATATAAAATGGTGAGATGATGTATTTATAGGTACCTAGTCTCAATAAATTACCAGCTTTTTATCAACTCTTTTTACCAAACATTATCTTGACTTTTTAAGAAAAAAAACTATCCTTTCATACCTATCGCATAGCGATTGCATGCAAAATATTGAATTCATTTTTTAAATGTTTTCATTGCAAGTAAGATTTAAATTTATAGTGATAAGCTAAATCGATAAAATGTTTGCAATGGTTAATGTATGACTTGAAAACGGTATGCAACGAGATATGGGGTCCCATTATACATTACAGTCCTACAGACACTGATGGTATAAAACGATGCCATCCAGTTTCTTATTTTTAAGACTTGAAATATTTTCATGGTCCGGAGAAAAAAAATCACATATTGACTTTGAATGATAATTGATGCAAAAATTACTTTAGGATAATTATCACAAACTTTTTCTATTTTTTTATCTTTTATATTTGTTAAGAAATATTCTGTTCTCGGAATTAATGGACCTTTTGCCATTTTGCATCTAGTCATTAAAAAGCAATAAAGGAACTCGTATCTAAATTCAATCCATATAAATGTTCAAGTACATGTAGTTAGGAAATCAGTCAGATAGTAGTAAATATTTTATCATTTTGGATTATTTCGACAATCCTCCATTACATATGTTAGTTGATAACCGTTATATATGTTATTTACGTTGATAATTATACCCAATCATTTCATATACAATATGTGGTCATTTATAAATATGGCAGGCACCAATGTCATATTCATACTCGCTTTTTCTTATTTATATGTGATTATTCATATATATTCTTATGGTTCTAGTAAAAATCACACACTAAGATATATATATAGAAAATTAAGTTAAGCCCAAATGTTTAATTATGCCTTTAATATTGATACGATTTATACATATAGATGTTACTAACATTAAGCTTTTCCAAAAATAATCATTAATGGTTTCTAACTTGTGCAGCATTTATTGAAACTCGATTCATGTCAATATGCCTTAATTTGAAACTGGCCAACATCAAAATTATTGCTTTCGAACGGATGTCGGAAAGTTCTTGACCTTTTTCCGTCAAAATTCGGAAAAATTTTAGACTAGTCACGTGGTGTTCTCGTCAACGACATCACAATATCGGTTAGCTTCAGTTTATTCAAAAAGTGGATCCTACCTAAAAAACATTCAATTTATTTTATTAATTTTATCAAATGTTTCCTTATCGCTATACTGTCCTTACCGACTTTTATTCTTTTATTGTTTTCTCAATAATTTAGAACAAAATTCATTTGCTCAACATTATTATCAATCATGAACAATTTCGAGCAGATTCGAGTACTGGGACTAAATGTGTTATATTGATTAATATTTAAATCTTTCTCATTGCTTGTATCGAGCTTTCTCATTTGCCTACAAATGTATGTTAATCCATGACGTAGAAATTAATGTGTCGCAGGTTGTGATGTCACCTCGAATTGGCGTAATGATTTTAGAGAAAAAAGTCCTCATCAAATTTGCCTAAACTTGATAAGATTCAGAGTGAACTCTCAGCATAACTCGCTTCGATTTATACATGTATAGAGTACAGTCTGGTTTTGTGCTATACCTCCATAAGATAATCAATCCTCTCAAATTAGTATGCCATGGTTTACTGGTAAATTAAAATAGTATACACATACTAGGTGTATAACTAGCAGACATTATGTGTAGAGAAATGCAAAATAAAGCATTGTTACAAAAATGGTACCCGTACCAATATTAGCCATTCCTACATTACCAAATAACATACACAATTTAATTCCAATATTTACTACACTCCTCTATGAGGAGGGAAAGCCCTTTTGATTCCTATAAAGTGCAATCTTAGAAAGCAAATATTCCCAGGACGGTGGTAATTATAACACAAATAATGGTCTGGATCAGTTTTACCAGATGTACTTGTTTGTGTTTGTGTATGCTATTTACCAGAAATATAATTATGAAGGTTAGATGCACAGAACCAAATGAGTGGATGTTGATAGTCTGAAGTTTATATTTGCGTTTGTCTAGATGTAGATAAAAGATGTTGATTTTTGTGTCTGTGCATCACTTTTATCTAGTACTGTAAGTTTGGATGTTTATTTTTGTGTCTATGAATCACTTTCAAAGTAGTACTGAATGTCCGGATGTTGATAATTTTATGAAGAACTGGATTGTATTTATGCTATAATGAGACTATTGTGAGTATAATACGTTAGTAAGTGAAGATCATCAGCGTTTGAAACAATTGTTGACCTTAATAATGATAAAAAAATATGATCAATTCTACCAACCAAAAACGATATATATCACAAGTTTAACTACTCAAAAGTTTGACCGATTTTTTTCCAATGTCCAATGTCAACAAAACATTTACCGTGTATTTTGTTTCTTTATTTATCAAAACTATGTATTTCGGAAGAAAAATATACACTACTAAAATAAAAATCTGAAAAAAATGAAAATGTTGATATTGAAAAATCATGAGACACAATTAGTATCTTTTCTTGACGATGTATCGTTTTGGTTGAGAACGCATCCTTAAAAGATTGTCTTTTCAAGTTTTCCATTTGATGTCTTCAGTACCTGTGATGGGTTAAGAGTGTATTTTTTAAATAATATATCTTCCATAAAGAAATCTCACCCATGACAAAGTGTTAAAGAGAAGAAATTAATGATTTGGAAAACTTAAAACAAAAAACTCTATCGAATTTAAACAATATTTTACGTAGCAGATGTCATACATTTTCCGACCGATTCGGACCCCATTAGGTTAACTATCAATAGCATCTGCTTGATTATCTAGTTTAATGTTTGCTATATACATTTTGCATATATTTATCTACTTTCTGTTAAAGTCATTTGCCATTGACACTAAATACTATTTTATGATTGATGTATAAAAGATTACATGGAAAGTAGTATATTAACCTTTAATTAATTTTGAATATTTAGTGTAATAGCGTACAGTAACATAGGTCTACTAATTGATTATGGACCGGCTGTCAGTCATTAAAGATAACATGCTAATTTCAGATCAATAATAATTATTTGCTTGCAATTTAATTCACAATCACATTCGTCTCGTTAAAGCTGTTTCGAAATTAACGACAATCTTTAATTCAATAACTTTAATGAACTTTATAAATTGATAAGTCTATGGTTATGAATGGTTATACAAGTCTTTCATACAATTCGATTCCCTTTCTTGACATATAAATACAATGTATCTATATGTCTAATTCTCTCATACCTACACGTGTAATACTGGCTGGGCTTGGACATTATACTCATGTGGCCTGAGGCTTTATTGCATGGCTACCCATGCAATAAAGCCTCGTGACGTCACAGCGTCAACAGAATTACTATTTTCTAGGTACAATTTTTTTTCCAGAAACTGATTTAATTTAAAAGATACAAACAACGGAATTTGCCTTGAAAATATCATGAAAATGTCATGTATGGAGAACAGACTTACAGTTGCGGTTTTTTGTTTTCAAATTTATTTCAAAATGGTGGAGGAAAATAGAAGTAAGATTGCAATAAATGGCAAGGTATGAGAGCAAAATGCTCTTTCATACGTGAACATGAAGGATAGAGATATTCTACCCTCGGGATCACAAAAAAAGTTGTAAAACCCTCGGCAAGTCTCGAGTTTTACAACATTTTGTGACCCTTGGGTAGAATATCCCAGTCCTTCATATCCTCATATGAAAGAGTCATATATTATTTATCAATAATGAACGTTTGTTAAAGTAGTCTCTTTCATAGCTTCTACCAGTTTGATATAACCTCATCTACATCGAATCAAAGGTGCTTAATTGTTGAAAAAGTTTAAATGACGGTTAAAATACATTCTGTTTATATGCACGCTACAGTAAGTACAAAAAATAATGTTTGGGACAGCACACATCCCTGGGAAACTTAGCATTTGGACATTGTGACAAAGCAATATAATTTATTTAGAGTATTGACATTCATTTGATCATACTATAACACAAAAGAATATTAAAGTGATAGCATGAAGTATAATAAAAAATACCAAAATATAGGAAAATTCATTTTCAATACTATTCCCAGATGTCAGCAAATCTTCAGGATTATATGGGAACCAGACGCAGTAAGCCATCGTGTCGGTATATATATATATCGAGTTGATGCCGATAAGAATTAAGAAACACACTATTATGTGTGTTCTCACGTAAATCCGGGCACCCATCTTTCTGATTAGCCGGCTGTACTAGACTCTAGCCGTCAGGCCCTACTCTGTAATATTAATTAGCCCGGGCTATCATTATAGAGTAAGGCTCATCACGAGGCGAGAGTTTTCCGTCAAATCAATTGCTGATCATAGGCTTTTGTATGGGTTCGGATCATGGTTCGACTAGCCTTTAAGACTCAAATCACAAGGAATGTAGTAAAAGGAGTCGAAATTGATAACCAGCTTGGAGAAATAATATTAATTGATGTGAATACTTTTTTAATTCTATCACTTTATCTGTCGATGGCTAAATGTGAGATTGAATTTATCTTTGTGTGGATGGCATTTGATTGGGTGATTTCCTGCCTCAGTTCCTGTGCGATGCAGTCTATGTCAGCTCGGGTTCTTTACATATAGCGGGTAATTGCTACAAAATTGTCCTTATTTGATGTCATTACCGTTAATTACGGTAGAATTACTACTTTGGCTGTAGAGCTGTTCTTTGGTATTAAAGAAGCACATTTATGAAACTACTACCACTTAAACCATTTGATATGGTATTATGTGAAGGATATTTTCTTCTAGTCTGCCCGACTTAGATCTTCTATCATCATCGTCTCTCCAAACCCAATAACCCATACAGAACATCATTAGTTATCACCACTAGGCTGTGATCAATAGTCTATCTAGTAACAGAGATATAACATTAATGTATATACGACTGATAGCACTGTCTCATTCATCTAACGATTATTAATATTATATCATTTACTTTTCGAGAAATCAAGGAAGAATTCTGCATTAATGAAAGCAATGTTATAGTATGTGGTTAGTAAATAAGATATACTTTAAGATTGTTTTCCTAATTAACATTCAAAATATCATTCAGAAATCACATCCATCAAAATATTAATATGCCATGTGGTATAACAAAAAAAGTCATTTTAGCTTCAGTCATAATGTGAACGTTGTTCTTACTGACTCATTGAGATAATTGTGATAATGCGTACAGTTAATAACGTCGAATCTAGACCTACCTTAGTCATAGTTAAAACTCTGGCATGTTGGTTGATGGTGACTCGTGGTATTTACCGGTATATTTCTTTTTTTTTAAATAGGTTATTAACTTTTTCTTTAACATAGTCATTACTTAGTCTATAGTGATCATTACACAAAACCACCATATAGCGAACACAAATTCATGTGATGTTTGAACGCTGAGAATGTAAGTTAAAAAAATAAATAAAAAATTATATTTTTTCTTTCAAATAATTTGCAGATGACTCCTATATACCGATCATCGTCCAACAATTTGATGGACATATGTTCTGTTAGAACACCGACATTGTAGTTACTGCTATTGATAACCTCTGGACATTAACAGAGCCGATCTTATAATGGGAAAAGGGGATGTGTAATTAGTTTCATCTCACCACGAATGTATTTAACTTGGATAGTTATCTTTAAGAGGTGTAGTTTCTTAAAACCGCATCAATAATGAGGTTAGTATTGTTCAATGCTTCCTCACAGCCCCCCTGGTTTGGTTGTCACGACTCTATTTACATTTACTACTACAGGATGTGACGTGGTATACGGATCTGGTAAAAGTGCGATAACTATTCCAACAGCTGTCGATTTCATGACCCTGTGTCGTTAAAACAAGAAAAATATATACAGAAATACATTTGCCCAAATAAACCTAAAACGAACCTAATATTTGTGTTTGAGTTTATAGTGGGGCTAGGCTGTGTGTTTGATATGATTTTGATGTTTAACACACGAGATTGTGAAAGTCTATTTCGAGTAATGCAAATATTTTGAGTACCAAGGAAGTCATTTTACCTATATAAAGGTGTATGCTATATCCAGCTTACGACATCACTGCACAGGTGCCCAACATGATCCTTTAAGGTCTAGATATATATGTAATCATCTCCCGATGAATTGCATGTCTTAAATTATCAATTGTATATTTTTTTCTAAATTTCAAATTCAATTTCTGCTTTCAACAAGTTTTTTTTCTGTTTTTTTCTTTTTCTTTTTATTTCTCTTTCTTTTCTTTTTTTCTTTTTTTTTCTTTTTTTTTATTTTTTTTTTAAATTTTTTTTTATCTTTTATTGTTTTGTTTGTAACAAGTAAAGCTTTATGTGATTTTTGTTGTTACAGAGACTATAGGGGATAAGACGGAGATCAGTGAGGATGGCCAACCGAAGCTGAAGCAGCGACGTAGTAGGACCAACTTCACCCTGGAACAACTGAACGAACTGGAGAGACTGTTTGACGAAACTCATTACCCAGACGCCTTTATGAGAGAAGAATTAAGTCAACGACTAGGTCTGTCTGAGGCAAGAGTACAGGTAATCTGACGGTTTTTTTGGCGTTTGTAAATGCTAAATGAACATCTCTTCAATACCACTGTAAACAACCTTTTTTCGCGAGTGCTTTCCTTTCGCGAATTGTGTGACGAATGAATAATTCTATTGCTAGGAGTTCCTATTGAAGATTTATCGGTAATATTAGTCTTTGTGAACTTGTTTTTAAATAGTCGAGAACATAAGCATCCGCGAATGAGAGTTGGTTCACAGTAATGTATACGTACAGACAGTCTGGTTTTCATCTCCCATCAGTAATTGGGCCATTCTAAAACCAGGATATCGTTATTACTAGTTGTTTTGTAAATGCAACATAATATCCTGATCGAAATGGAAATCAAAATTGTATGTTTAGCCTTATTTTTGATGAACCAATGGATAATATTTGAAGGTAATTTCAATTATATTAACTAATCATCATAAATGTGTTGACAAAATGTCCCCTATAAACCAGCGGATTATTTTGTGTAAAAGAACATATTTTATCTTGGCTGTTATAACCACTGGTGTAGTCACCAGGTATTTTGTTCCTTAGGGTTACATATCTTTATAGACCGGTATACCTTACCGACTCCAGCTATCGATTCAATAATAATTGTAACAAATACACATATTCGACCAAGTCTAATTAAAGTGATTTAAATGTGACATAAATATATACATGTATACATTATAGCGTACATTTATTCTTGTATAAAAAAAGAAGACACATAAAAAGAAGACACTTTGGCACCGGAAAATGAAATTGATTTTCTTCAGAACAGACTTAATTAAGTCGTTCAGTATCTAGAATAATAATTACAGAGGCAACATTCTGATATGTGAATACTTTGTATCGACGAGTATAAGATAGATTAGCTGTGTACATATTTATAAACTGATTTGTTTCCCTCGCCCACCGGTCACGTTCATTGGCAGATGGTCATCACCAAAGCGATAGCCGATAATTTCTCTTCCACAGTAGATGGCGCCTCTGAGGTGCGTTCAGGGGTGCACTGGAGCGTTTGTGTGAGGTTGACTATCCGTACACTAGGGCACGGCCTTGTCAACCCCTCGCCATTGTCGACTGTCACTCATTCTAATGGATTCTTTAAGATTAATTTAGGAGTAAAATAAGTGAACGAGCAGGTCGGATTTCTTGTCATTGGCAATAAGAAGAACATATCAAAATGAAGAGAAATTCAATAATTTTGGAGCAATGTTTGCATTTGAATTATCAAACACGTGACCCGCACGCGTCACGAGGCTGGCAACAATCTGCGCAAAAACGGGCCTAACGACAGAGTTCCCGATCCAAGCTCCTTCGGGACCCAGACTAATTGGATAACAGCGTCTCAACTATTCTTGAATTATATACTGGCCACGATGCTTATATAATTGGCACTTTGAGGGCACATTAAAACCCGAATTTAATTTGATTAATTTGGTAGCTATTTGACGGTTGTTAGTTAATATTAGTCGCTGATATTGAGAAGGAAGGTGGATGGATGAGCTACGGTCCCCAGACGCATCAGCCCTCCATGTCAAGGCCCTCACTGTCCAAGCCCCCAGACATCTATCAGCTCATGGTGCTATATACTGACGTGATTATTCCATATGACACGGTTAGGTCAGTACGACAGACTACGCATGGGCAATAAGCCATAACAGAACCTTGTTCAGAGACTTAAATTGCTAAAGGTGTTAAGTAAATCGAAATGCCAGAGGTGAACAAATTACAAATGAGTTAGCAATCCAGGCTGTATTGTACATAAATAAAATCTTTGGAACAGTTTTATCGGTCCATTGTCTCTTGAATAAGTATCTAGTATGGAACTTACCACATAAATGTATAAATATAATTACCTTGGGTAAGTCAATATTCCCAGGATCGTATGTCATGGATGTATTAGTCTGGGCTTTACATCTTCAAAAAGATAGATACATCCCTCGACACAATGTTTGTCATTTTAAAGTGAAATCTCAGATATTTGTTTTTCTTATATCGCCAAAAGTATTGATTTTAACTTCATTTTATTTCACAAAAAGACGTTAATAAATAAAATGGAAGAACAAGAATTCAGAAAAATTCCAGAACGAATGCAAACAATCTCATTCAAAAATACAGACAGCAAAGTTATCATATTAAAGTGTAAATAATTAAAACCTATGTGATGTAGGTACAAATTTGCCATTTACTATACGTGTAGTTTGATAGAGTTGAAAACAATTTATTTCTACATAGGAACTTCAGTAAAAAGAACAAAGCCCTTTATTGATTTTGAATATTTCATAATTCATCTTTTTATTTCTGTTGCAGAACAAATTGAAAAAGAATACTCTTAACTAACGATTCCTTTCGACGTTGACCTAATCCAAGCCAAAATATGCCTTGTTAATGAACACTGAAAGTTATTATTTCGTTAGAAATACAACATGTTATGTAATTAAACGTATTAAGCCCAAATTTCAATCCATCTAAATCACCACTCCCATAATAAGAGAGGTCACTAGTCTTTCTACCCAACAACAGTAGTTATAGTTCTAACCAAGATAACATCAAAAGGTAAAGTTTTAACCAAGATATTATCAGTAGATATAGTTCTAACCAAGATAACATCAATAATTATAGTTCTAACCACGATAACATCAATTATTATAGTTCTAACAAAGATAACATCAATATTCATAGTTCTAATCAAGATAACATCAATAATTATAGTTCTAACCAAGATAACATCAATATTCATAGTCTCTAACCAAGATAACATAATTATTATAGTTCTAACCAAGATAACATCAATAGTTATAGTTCTAACCAAGATAACATCAATAGTTATAGTTCTAACCAAGATAACATCAATAGTTATAGTTCTAACCAAGATAACATCAATTATTATAGTTCTAACCAAGATAACATCAATAGTTATAGTTCTAACCAAGATAACATCAATAGTTATAGTTACAAGATAACATTATAGTTCTAACCAAGATAATCATAATAGTTCTAACAAGATACATAGTTTCTAACCAAGATAAACATCAATATTATAGTTCTAACCAAGATAACATCAATAATATAGTTCTAACCAAGATAACATCAATATTATAGTTCTAACCAAGATAACATCATATATAGTCTAACAATAATAGTATAGTTCTAACCAAGATAACATCATATTATAGTTCTAACCAAGATACATATAGTTATAGTTCAACCAAGATAACATCAATAGTTATAGTTCTAACCAAGATAACATCAATAGTTATAGTTCTAACCAAGATAACATCAATAGTTATAGTTCTAACCAAGATAACATCAATAATTATAGTTCTAACCAAGATAACATCAATTATTATAGTTCTAACCAAGATAACATCAGTAGTTATACTTCTAACATCAAGATAACATAACATCAATATTATAGTTCTAACCAAGATAACATCAATTATTATAGTTCTAACCAAGATAACATCAATAGTTATAGTTCTAACCAAGATAACATCAATAGTTATAGTTCTAACCAAGATAACATCAATAGTTATAGTTCTAACCAAGATAACATCAATAGTTATAGTTCTAACCAAGATAACATCAATAGTTATAGTTCTAACCAAGATAACATCAATATATAGTTCTAACATCATAGTATAGTTCTAACCAAGATAACATCAATAGTTATAGTTCTAACAAGATAACATCAATAGTTACAATAACATCATATATAGTTCTAACCAAGATAACATCAATATTTATAGTTCTAACCAAGATAACATCAATAGTTATAGTTCTAACCAAGATAACATCAATAATTATAGTTCTAACCAAGATAACATCAATAGTTATAGTTCTAACCAAGATAACATCAATTATTATAGTTCTAACCAAGATAACATCAATAGTTATAGTTCTAACCAAGATAACATCAATAGTTATAGTTCTAACCAAGATAACATCAATAGTTATAGTTCTAACCAAGATAACATCAATAGTTATAGTTCTAACCAAGATAACATCAATAGTTATAGTTCTAACCAAGATAACATCAATTATTATAGTTCTAACCAAGATAACATCAAATATAGTTTACATAAATATAGTCTAGATCATAGTATAACCAAGATAACATCATTTATAGTTCTAACCAAGTAACACATATATAGTTCTAAAGATCTATATTCTAACCAAGATAACATCAATAGTTATAGTTCTAACCAAGATAACATCTAGTTCTAACCAAGATAACATCTAGTCTCAACATCAATAGTTATAGTTTACCAAGATAACATCAATAGTTATAGTTCTAACAAGATAACAATGTTATATTCTAACCAAGATAACATCAATAGTTATAGTTCACAAGATAACATCATATTTAGTTCTAACCAAGATAACATCATAGTATAGTTCTACAAGATAACATCAATAGTTATAGTTTCTAACCAAGATAACATACATAGTTAGTTCTAACCAAGATAACATCAATTATAGTTCTAACCAAGATAACATCAATAGTTATAGTTCTAACCAAGATAACATTATTATAGTTCTAACCAAGATAACATCATAGTTCTAACCAAGATAACATCAATAGTTATAGTTTACCAAGATAACATCAATAGTTATAGTTCTAACCAAGATAACATCAGTAGATATAGTTCTAACCAAGATAACATCAATTATTATAGTTCTAACCAAGATAACATCAATTATTATAGTTCTAACCAAGATAACATCAATAGTTATAGTTCTTACCAAGATAACATCAATAGTTATAGTTCTAACCAAGATAACATCAATAGTATAGTTATTAACAAATTAAGTAATCACAATATTATAGTTCTAACCAAGATAACATCAGTAGTTATAGTTCTAACCAAGATAACATCAATAGTTATAGTTCTAACCAAGATAACATCAATAGTTATAGTTCTAACCAAGATAACATCAATAGTTATAGTTCTAACCAAGATAACATCAATAGTTATAGTTCTAACCAAGATAACATCATATTATAGTTACATATTTAGTTCTAACAATAACAAAATAATTCTAACCAAGATAACATCATAGTATAGTTCTAACAATAACATCAATTATTATAGTTCTAACCAAGATAACATCAATAGTTATAGTTCTAACCAAGATAACATCAATAGTTATAGTTCTAACCAAGATAACATCAATAGTTATAGTTCTAACCAAGATAACATCAATAGTTATAGTTCTAACCAAGATAACATCAATAGTTGTCCCAATTATACAAACCATATTTCAAGTACTTTAGCATATATAGGTTGCTGCATAGTTGCAGTAACGTTTCGGCATTATTTTAAATGTAGCGGCTTGGTTACTGCAAAAATGGAATGTGAGTAGTAATACTTCTAAGTATAACTGCTGTCCTCTTATTCAAAACAAAATAATAAAACATCATTTGTATATATAATAAGGATGAGCTACACATGCGTTCTCATAAATGGGGATCTGAGATGTCGAAGAAGAACTACCGCAATCACTAAAGCGGATTTCTTTTAATTAATCTAATTGTCTTCCCTATGGTATCGCACGATGGGGACATGACCACGTTGTCCAGTTAATTTCTAATACAGCGTCTACATATATTTGATTGCTCCTGAACAAAGGTTTGTGATACACCGACCATATTGTGAGATAGCCTCGCTTTGGCAACGAGTAAAAGCTTTGCTGAAATCCGACATCAGCCATTTCAACGTGTGAACAACAAGCAGCTTCACAGCGAAAGGCTATAAAGAAAGCGCAATAATTACACAGAGGGGAGGTTTATTAGATTAAAGGTAATTGAGGAAATTTATCTTTCCGAGACACCATCAGCCGATCAACTTCTCAGAATAGTTCGTCAACTAACGATTTCTTGGAGTTTTCAGCGAGTGGAATTAAAATCAAATTATCTGCCTAGTCTAGCAGTGTTTAAGATAATGTACAGTGAAACTGTGAGCGAGGGAACATGCAGATCGTAAGACTTCGTCCACGATCAATTGCACCGTCGCATCTTGTTATATCTGTATATTTTACTGATTTAATCATCACCCACAGGTGGAGGGCGTTACAGAATTTAAAAGAAATTAGAATCCCGAAATTGCTTATATAACAATCATTTTATCTAGTCTAGAGACATATATTTGGCAATATCCACTAAACGTGTAATGGTTTTATGTGGCTCGTTTCGATTTTATGTCCCGATCCGTAATTTGTCATTAGCCAGATCGTCAAGGTGGTGAGAACGCTTAATTGGTTACTTAAGCTTCATAGATTGAAACTTTATGTGCACTGCCTGGTTAATTTAGGCTGTTCCCTGTCTGTGCCAATGGGGTGACGGTTATTAGAAAGTAGAAGATGTTTTTGATATCTTTTTGATCGTCATTAACTAGGACTAATTGTCGTTTGAATAGAATCCAATGACACGGGTGGTGACACAATGGTAGTAGGAATACTGCTTGTTCGGATGCCGGTTAGATCTCTTGTTTCAATTATATACCATTATCACTTATATCTACCCATAGAACGCTGAAACAGTTTCATGTAATGTGTGAGCGACCATAAAATGTTTTAGTGAAATACTCTAACGCAACACTAAAACAAAGAAATATATGAGGGTACATGGAAAACAAAGCTTAATGAAATCATACAACATTCTCATTACGTGTATAGTTTTGTTTCTTTTATGCCGTGGTGACTGCGAAAGTGAATAATACATAAATAATTGGAACAGAAATCAAATCCAACGTTAGAATTCTCGCTACAATTTTTTGCTTAAATCAAAACGTTTTTAAAGTTTCTGTCTTTTATATGATATCATGTTTCAATTTCAAACGTTGAATGCTAAAACTGAAGTACAATAAACATACTTATATAAATTATAATATAATTTAGATGATAAAAGACAAGTAACATGGGGAAATATCTAGGTTTTGTCGTCAAAATAATCAATTTCATATAATATTGGAAAATACATGTAATAAGATTGTCTGAGGATGGAATTGATAAAACCATACTGTATCACATACAATGTTGTTGTCGACGGTGCTTGGGTTAAGAGGTGGGGAATGCCAGAGTACCTAGGGAAAAACCATCACCCAACATAAAGTACGTGGTAACTATCCCGAACTCGCGATCCAGATGTGGAGGGTTTGTGATAAGATGTTGGAACATCGTTTTTCAGGAAAATAATTGTTTTCAATAAGGTTAAATTACGTGTATATATGCTAAAATAGATTCATACATAATGTTTATGTAATACATGTTTAAAAGATGGTATCAGAAATATAAGCGCATACAAATATACTGCATGTAAATGGAGACGGATTAATGTAAGTACGTTATACTTGTTTCTGAATCCAACCTTTTATGACGTATGTATATTGTACTGTATCATTATTGAATTGAATAAAATATTGTTTAAACCAAATAATTTCAATATTTACATCTACATGTGTTTTAATAAATCGCAATACTTGGTTAGTGAAACAGGTTCAACATCTACATTTAACATAAAGTTTCAATGTATAATCCCAATGCATCAATTAGATTACAATAAGATAATATTATCACTTAATTATGATAAACATGAAAAATTTAAGTACTTACTGCACTTCAACACTATAAATACCAAACAGAATAATCGATTCGTATATCTTAAATCTTTTTTTCTTTTGTGCCAAACGATATTCTTTTAAATCAAGTTGTTGAAAGTGATAATTTTATGAAGATTTATGAGCGTTAGTATTAATTTCTGATGTGTTATCAGCTCTGAAATGGCTAATAACTAAATATGCGCCGTAAATTGATGTGACGCTATTAATAAATGTACACCAGTATGGATGTTACGATAATTTACAACAGACAAACCTAATTACATGTTAACGATCTCCCACCCCATAAAGAGATTGTAAAATAGGGTCCGAATTCGACGGAGAAAATAGGGTCCGGACGTGACGGAGAATCGCTGTGGTTAAACAAACTAACAGCTACAGTTTTGTTGATAAGGTGTGAAGTTGAGTTAATTATAGAAATCAGATAGGTGAAAATGACTGTTATATCGAATTGTCAAATTACACCAAAACTAGCGGTCCCCGACGATCATTTCTTTACCGGTAAATTGAGCATTATGATCGTCCCTTTGGTTAGGAGCATTTTTCATGAGAATTTCCCAGTCCTTCTGACGATTACGGGTTTGTCATAGTTGTCCCAGGGGAAGATGCTCGCTCACATTACACCAAGAGAGTGTCAGAGACAATTGATATTCCTTTCCTCTTTATTCAATAAGCCTGGTAACATTAAGCCTGGCTCTCGTATGTTACTAATAATCTAGTTTGCAATAAATCCCAGTTCGGCTATTGTTCTCCAATATTAGCGTGTTACACGATGACAATCTACAAATGACATTGATCATTGTCAAATCCTATCGTCACATCCATACTTTTCATGTCCACGCTTACAACCGCAAATCACAGGGAGAGGTCTTCGAGGACCAGTGACGCACCGACTACTAGCAGTTAGAAAAATACATCGGAAATAGTTCACCCGATAATCTGTCCATTTGTCAAGAGTTAAGATTTGTAAAACTCCTTCCTAAAACTATTTAGTAATTTGATTCTCTTTCATACGAATACAAGTTGATAATTTTTACGTGTGAGTGGGGAAGGAAACGGCAAAATTGGCCAAATCCTCTAAACGGCCAAAACTCTTTCCTTTTTGGCCACTAAATCTTATATTCAGTTGTACATACATATAAATCTTTTGTCCTAAATCTGTATTAATAATGTTTCTAGAGACATACATTGGATAAAACAACTACCGGTAATTTATTCCAGTATGTCTATAACCACCTCCGAAAGAGTTACAACGTCATAATATACGTTCTAGAATGCCTCGCACAATGTCCACCTTGTTCAAAATTTGTCTATTTTATTGAATTGCATCAATAAGAGAAATGTAGGCAACCTGTCAACTATATAATTATGTTCCATTTCGCTGTTTCAACAATGTTGATGACTAATTCTAAATAACGTTTGGAATTAAGACGAAGCCGTATTTCCCTCTTTAACGGTTTTGTTAATAAATATTCCCATCCAGATGTATGATTACATATGGATGTGAATTGTGTTGCTGCCATTGCTCAAATGATGCTACGTGCCACTTATGAGCCATAAAACCTAAAGTATTAAACCATTGAACAATAAAATATCATTTCTCTTGCATTTTAGTGATCTCTTGTCGATTCCTTAATTCTAAGATAATACATTTTTTGAAATACAAAACTATTATACGTACTATAAACATGGACCTAGAAGCTGTATACCTTCGAGAAGTCTCCACGGACGTCTTTGTCCAATAGGCAGTATTTTTTCATATGAGAGAAGTAAACTCTGTTCAAAATTCGAAATGATCAGACAAAATACTGAATAACTTTTTTGATGTGTTTTTGTAAACGGTTTCGATAGTCCATATATCGTAATGTTAATATGACTATGTAATTGATCGTTTTATTATATATTAATAGGGTAAAATAAGGCATGTTCATTAAAAAGAATTAAGTACAGTAAAACTAACTTTCTGACTAACGATAACCAACCTCGGATAACTCGAATACACCTTTAACTCGAACTATTGAAATGGTCCACTGCAGTTTGAGTTAAAGGGGTATTCGAGTTATCCGAGGTTGGTCAGAAATATGTAGTGGTCACAATCTTTGACAAACATTGCATTTCAATTACGTTTTAATTTATTGAATTCCAGCATCAACAGATTTACAAGGATAATTTGCAATCATAATGTAAGTGAAATGTATGTTTCTTAAAGGTGTACTTTGCAAAATGCTGAAGAAAATTTGAAGTGTGCATGTATATAATACCTTGAGCCTTAGTCAAGAGATATGGCTCTTGATTGAAATGCACCAATTCATTTATCATATATGATTTTAAAACAATACATCAGCTCTGTAAAGTTGCTAATCAAAATATCATTGAAAGTCACTACTAAAAGAAGACTTATACTTACAATGCCTACAACAGGGAAAAATTAAATGTAATTAAAATTGTGAATTGCAATGACGATGATAATTTTGGTTGATGCCTGTTTATTATGATGTTACCCACACAGGTTAGGCCTGCCCAGACTATTATTGACTTGGTACGTGAGTTTTGTGTATTCGTCTTGCCCACATTTCAATGCTCTTTCTCCGCGACAGACTGTCTGTGTGTTTTCTCCTTCAGTGTGGTACATGCTCAAGACACCAATTCTAAGAAGAAATTGTCATTTTCAGTCACCGTACTTGATCCCTTTGAATTACTTTGATGAAGTTAATGCCGTTATCATAGAAGTTTCTATACACAGAGGGAATTAAGGAAATGGCCAAATTGATCAAGTTATAAGGGTGAAGAGAGGGTATAAATAAATAAATCGCATTAGCTACAAAGCAATACTTGATTGAAGTTGATGAAAGTAATACAAATTTGATTAACATCATATTTTCTCAGGTCTGGTTCCAAAATCGTCGAGCAAAGTGCCGCAAACACGAGAGTCAGATGCAGAAAGGTAAGAGGCTCACCACGGGTGATTTCTTTCTTTAAATAATAGTACTTTATCAAAGCTGTTTTATCCGTGAACTAAGTGTGACATCAACTATTCTTTAATTGAGTTTTTCATTCCCTAATTCACACAAAGTTTGGGACTGGTATAATTTAAGTTCTCATGTAAGCAAAATTTACAGAAAACAAACAACTTCATACTGTTGCTCTAGTATATAAATAACTGATATTACACAACAAGGCGGCTAGTTTATGCAAATGCAAATACATGTAATTACAAACATAATACTTGTGGAAATATTGTCTGAAAATGCATTATGGCACTATCATCAAAATAAGAATATCTGCGTTTGTTGTGCAAGCCGTCATAGAGAGAGTCCAAGCATGCAGTGATCTACAACCTCGTTTCATATTTTATATTATAGATATCAGTTGCCATAAGGAAACTTCATTTACATTTTTTTATCTTAACATACATAGAATTAACAGAAGCAATGTTTTTATATTTAGTAACCTCTGTACTGTAAATAATATTTATAGGTTTTGCTTATGGTTCTCATTTCCCTTTTAAAATTTACCCCATAAAACACTCAGTCGATTAAAACAATTTTAAGGCGGTGTAAATACGAGTATAGGTCACAAAATTAAATAATAAATTATTAATACATAGATTCATCTAACTCCTATGTTACCCTAGAACGAAGAATACACGAATTTTAAAAGTAAATTCTAAGGACATTGATTGCATGAATATAAGCAAATCCTACTGGCCTTTAATTAATAAGATCTCGTTAATTAAACGAATTACAAGTTATGTTTTCATTCTAAAAACAATTGAAAAAAACTTATTTACGGAAAATAAGTGACAACTTTTAAGCCATGATAGTTGTATTCGTTATTAATATAAACAAAGTTATAGCTCTATGTGTAATGTCTACTTTTGTGTCTTATGATATTGATATTGAACTTTACATATTCATAATTACATTTTGTATATTGGACATTTATATTTTAAATTTTGTAGCCCTTCTGTTATCTATCTAAGCAACTCTATAACTTACTAAAATAAAACTGAACACTTACGATTATTATCATCAGTAAGTCATATCTAGAAGAGAAATACAAGAAGTACAGAATCTTTTTGTAGGTAAATATTTTATCATTACGTGGTATATTTCGAAATACTGGTACATATTGTCATAATAATTGTTTGTATAGACTTCGCTATAAACATGAATGTAAATTGTAATTTAGTCTTAAAATGTATTTCAACCAGTATGTCTCTTTCATCATAACTTTTCGGCCTCTTGGCCATCCTCAGGTACATTAAAACACAAGAAAAGCTAGGTGAAATCAAACTTGAACCTTTTCAACATTAACATTACTGTGTCTGTATTTTTCGCTGTCAGTTGATATTTTTCTATATTTTCAAGGTTCAAGATGGATTTCACCTAGTTTTTCTTGCGTTTTTATGTATCTAAAAATCCAATACTGCATGTATTCAATCTCTCACTAGATTTATATTACAAAATATATATCAGAGTTACAGAAATAAATATTATTAAAAAAAAACCTTATTCGCGGAGAACGAGCAGAAGATGTTATTAAACAGACATAAAATGATATGAAGTGATAAAATTTATCATAAAATTGATATCTTAAATGTATTTGACAAATCATAAAATATCATAAGTAGCGATAACAAAAACAAGAAATAATATTATATAAACCATGCGTTATTTGAACTTTCTTCAAATCGAACATTGCTTGACTCTATAAATATATATGTAACACATTTCACCTTATGTAATTTTCTGGACTACAAATTATCCTTTCTTTTGTTTTCTTTGTTATCTCAAGGATATGGAGAAATAAAAGTTATTTATCTATTTATCAAACTTTTCTCTATTCTTCGAGTAATTGTATCATTTATAATGCGTTAAATGTGACTTTTAGTTTGATCACTTTCTCAGTCATTATTGAAATAGTTTATTTGAAACCTCTTAAGTAAATTCATATTACTAGTTTAAAGTTCTCGCCCGTTCGCCCATTTCGCCCCTCTCTATATAACCACAACGATTGTATAGCTTTGTTGAAGCTGTGAAGAGGGCCGCGCTGGTTACTTTTCATCTTCATATTCAGAGTTCAGCCGAGTAGATTAAGGCAAACTGGTTTACAATATCCATTATCTCCTGTTATTGTCGCACCTCCATTAACAAGACCGTCCTAATTCGCCTCATACGGACCGTTTGTTCGAAGCGCGATTGCTTCAATTGATCTAATTGACAGAAGAAAGCTGATACAAATGACATCGATTGCCTCACACGGTGAGAAGACTCTCTTGACATAATGGCGGTGATTAATCAGATTTATTCTGGCAACAACCTTAGCCTCAGATATTACATTAGGCAATAGAAATGTTCAAGCTCAATAATGAGAAGTCAGTGAAAAGCGTTCCAATGACAAGATCTCAAAGTCTAATTCACTCAGGAGCTTGCAGAGGAATCATAATGGCTTCAATGCCACGCGGAGCTTTACCGAGCCATGTTTCTTTGATTGCCTATTTATTTGAAATTCATGACAAAATAATACGATTGAATGAAGTTTAATTTGAGAATAAAGATACATAATGAATTTACGAGGACTAGATAAAACTAATAACGGTATCAATTTCATGTTCTACATTTATGGCAAATATATTCCTGAAATAAAATGATTATTTGATTGCTGTCTGCATTAGTGGAACTAATTTAGAACATTCGCATCAATTCTACTAATTAAACCATTTCGTTTATTTACGCTTCCATATACCAAGGCACCCACAAGGTTTAAGTTAGAGTACAACAGCCCTAGTGTGCAAGTGATTTAAGCAATTTACAACAGATTATTTCGCATCCTCCGCTTCAAAAACGACTTTATCTTATTAAGTTATCAAGTCCCTACTCCACACTTAACCCTAACAAACAAGCCGATCTTACTTGAATTGCTAAATTGTTTTTCACAACAAAGTACACCGAATTCCAAATCATGTTACCGTTCAGACTTTATCAACCTAATCTAATACCACTAATTCCTATCTTATGTATAATCCAATGAAATTAGATTTGATCCAAAAAAAATTACAAATCGTATCCCTGGTTAATCCTGTTAGTTGTTTTGTCGTGTTCAATAAAATATAAGATACTGAATAAATATTACCAAGAATCCCGTTCATATATATGCGCAAGAAAAATAAGACTGTTAATAATTTGTTCTTTTTAATGTTCAGTTTATTTTGCATGTTTTTTTCTCTCCCACTCTGCCTTTGTTGTTTCCATCATTTAATGTCTGTTTTTTCTTGCAACAACTTAAAAAAATAATGGTTGAAAAAGCACGGCTATGAAATATAAATTATTTGATTGATTTAAATTTAACGTTTTATGAGAAACATGTAATTTATTATGTGTTATAGTATTGCTTTAAAGCAAGAAACGATGTGATTATATTTTATCTATGGACAAAAAAATACATTTAAATGTTTCTATGGATAATTTTGCAATTTGTTTTAAATTTTGGATTCATATATTTCTTGCATATAATATGATAATAATATTTTGTGCTTCATTAAAATGATATTTCGTTTCATCTTAATTCAAAATACTGCAACCATTTTTTTTCAAAATGAGATTTCTGATTAGAAGAATTTGTTTCATTTTTCTATTTACCCATTTAAGCATTTGTTTGTGTTATCATTAAACTCACAGGGCTCTTTCAACACTCTAAAATGACATACCTGTGCTATGCGGGCAAAAATAAGATCAATGATAAACATTATTTCATAAGTAAAAAAATTAAAGTGAACATTTTTGTAAATTATATGTACAAGTACAATAATTTGATATCTAATGATACTTTTTATATGAAAATTTAGTTTTTCAATATGTATACATGTATTTGCCATCTGTCAGGACTAACACAAATATTATCCCAAATGGCTAATACGGTCTAATAAACGTTCGTATACAATATACTATCCTGAACTGAATGTGGACCTAATTACGCTGTAGTATTTTTACCTTGTGCCCTATAACAAGTTTTTCGCTGTAAGCCTTTGTAAAATGTCAAACTTGTAAAAATTCAAATATACATTTGTATATTCAAAAACAGTACTAAATCACAAATGGGTGTCTATATGTTTGTCGTTATTTGTTGTAAAAAAAAACTTTGATAGGCATCCACTGTTGTCATAATTAAGTTACGAAAATACAAAAAATGTATTCCTGCTATTTTGTCTAGTCACACATATTAATTCAATTTAACAGAAATCAAGGAATAGAACATATATTTATGTTTCAATGTATTATAAAAAAGCCTACTGATATTCGTTCGACGGTAATTGGGTGCATCAGCTGCTTCACAGTGCGGTCCAGCCCGCCACTCGAGGCGGACCTCTGTATACAATAGGCCACAGCGGGAAGCCTCAGCCATTTTACAACCCAATGTGCCTCCAAATTAGTTCTTCTTCGCACAATTACAATATCGGATGTATGATCAAAAGTCAAATTGACTTCATCAAGTATTTTATTGGAAAAGTGGCAAGCAAACATCTCGAGGCGAGCAAATAGTATTGACAATTTAGCCCAAAACTAGAATTTTCAATAGCCTACCAGTAGCGTATTAATCAAAACAAATATTTGGTCACAACTCTAGATCAGGATGGGTTCCTAACCCTCAGATTTCTCTTTTTCAAAAAAGCTGACCTTTTGTGTTGGGCTGATGAGAAGTGTCTCTCTAGCGCGTCCTCACAGACGCCTACCCTGTTAACATATTCGTACGCTGAACCTAATGAAATAGGTTCGCGGACAAATTAGCTAATATAAAGAACCTTAGCCGGAGTGATTAACGTTGCGACTATCATTAGGCCTGTATTTATAGGCGACTGTAGTTAGATTCCGCGATATTTCTTGTCAGAATGTTGCATATTGAATACAAACAATTCCTAGTAACTCCAATTATGATTGGAAACGGTTTGTCAGCGAATGATGAATTACAAATCATTGCCGGAATATGATAAAGTGTAATTGGTGACCCGCCATTGTTAGGGCTTGCTAACATCTGAAGACACATTTACATTGGAGAAGGAAACATGTAGCCAATTTGTATATCTTATGATTTGTAAACATGTAAAGTGTTAGTGATTGATGGACTTAAGTATAATACATCTGTACACCATTTGTTCCACAACTAGTCAATGATGATACTACATAAGATGAGATTTTTTACATAGTTATACCCTTTAGTACCGCATTATTCTATGACGTCAAAGTTTCAAATTAAAAATTCAAAAATATTCCACTATTAATAAAATTGATATTGATGCAATTTTCATCAGATAATTCATCAAACATATGTGGTGTAAAAAAAGAAGAAAAATATGCTAAAAGTAGCACGTGATTTTGGATTGTCTGCGATTGTTCCTAATATTATTCAATTAATTTATGACATTATCTATATGATATTTAAATGATGAAATAAATTAAGTTTGAACAAAGTAGTGAAATAATTTTCCTTAACAAGTTTATAGCTGTTTGATTTCGATAGGGCATGGCATACTGCAAAAAAGACCAACCACGTTTATATTTCTCAGCGACTTCAAGCTTCTCAAACAGTAAGACCTTATGTGGGCGTCGATCCTGACCAAATATTTATATTTCGTATTTGTTTTCATTTAATTATTAGAAATGTTTACATTGTTGCTTTTATGATATAATAATTATCTATGTTACAGCTGGAATCATGCTTCAGTCACAAGGTACTCCACTAGACGCCTGTAGGATGGCCCCATTCGTCAACATGACCCAGGTCCCGACTCGGGAACCCGTCGATCGTCTCCATTTCGCACCGTTTCTACCTTACTACCAACTTCATGCGGCGTCGGCGGCTGCAGCGTCGGCGGCGACCCCACATCAGCCGATTCACCCGTTGCTCTTGTACCATCATCATTATGCCGCCGCGCTCAATTACGCCACCCTTCACGACAGTAGCTTCAAATCCTCTAAAAACTCAAGCATTGCTGATCTTCGACTCAAGGCTAGGCAACACCTAGCGTCTCTTGGTATATGAGTTGCAAAGAAAAAGTATTGTGATTTTGTCCTGACAGGAAATGGCGATGTAGATCAGAGTGTTGTTCTGAATACGTGGACGTGGAGCAACATGCAACCGATAAGACAATGGTAGCCATGTTATACTGTCTCATCCAAATTTGTCAGGTAGAACAATTAGAATTAATTTACCTCATAGAAAGGGTACAGACTAGAAATGTGAATTTAAACTTTAAAACAAATATCTATCTATATATAGGACTGTTTTATTCGCCGTGATTTTGTGTGCTATGTTAAAAGACAAAAATGTATGTGCGTGTAGCCCTCATCTCTACACAGTGCAGTTAATTATCACAGCATAATGTTTTCTGGTGTAAAATGGGTGATTAATTCATACCTAATTAGCGTGTAATTACTAACCTTGATATGTCAGGTAGCATTGTGGGTCGTTAATTACGAAGACCATGCCATATTATCCTTAATCAACATTTACTGAATGGGTGTAATTATTATCTTACTGTAATTACTTCATCTAATTAATCATTAATATCAAGATTAGTAATATATACGAGTCATATTTGTGCATCATTTCTTATTTCTACTATGATTATTCATTATAAATCATCATACTTCATTGTACAATGTAATTAGGAACCAAGTGCTAAGAATGGTATGTATTATACTGTCAACTGCCAATGCTGTATGGTTTATGACATACGTCTTGAAACCTGAATTGACGATACCAATCAATAATTGAAATACCAATTAGAAAACGAGCCTTTACGCTATAGATTTAACTACAGATGCTAAACAATATAACAACTATGTAAGTATATATTAAAACATTAAGCCTATTTTATTGATCATTCACATCAAGTATGATTAGTTGTGTGTAATACGTCACTCATCATTAACTTAAGTATTGAATATTTAATAATTGTTCTTGAGTAAATAATTCACAGTAAACACCTAAAAGAAAAATGCTCAAATGATATAAACGTATCGTTATGGGTATTGACTTGACCTTGCGTCTTACATCAATTATCATATGCAAATATATGTAATTGATTTCAACCGTCATTAATTATTCATTTTGCCATTAGAATTTTATCTTTGAAAAAGAAGGGCTTATAAGTTTAAGTAATGTCATATTGGTATAATAAGTAAATATTTCGAAGTTATAGGTCATGACTTAAGCAAAATAAGTACTGCATTACCATTTCATTATTTCAAATGTCATTTACACATTATATGATTGTGATCCTACCATTTAAATTACTAGATGGCATTACTCTAATTTGTTTTTTTAATTGAACGACAGTTGAAGCTTATGTTCTCGAATTCCAGTAATTAAAATAATCATATTTTTTGCAATGTTTTCCTAATCATTGCTGAAATATCACAGAAATATTCGAACTCTGATAACTCGAAGTTTTTTCAATGTCCCTAATATTTCGAGATAAAGAGGTTCAATAGAAAGACGTGCATTTTATTATAAGTGTGTACAAGCATAAAACTAAATTATCTTTTATTATAAAGACAACTCATTACATTTTGCTTACTTCTTGCTCACTATCTGTTAGTATTCCGAGGAATTGATTGGTTTATTAACATATGAATGCTTTATTTCTATATTTAAATGCTAAAACGACGAGACAAGGCGCTAAAACAGACATGTCAAGAGAGTATTACAATATGTAGCATGTAATCAAACATTACATCAACATAATTCAATGTTTGATGTAATAAATATGTAAAAGGCATATGTCAAACATAAACAAAGTACATATGTATAAATCGATAGAACAAAAGACACTTCATGTTTATTATTCTGTAATCGACAATATATTCTTTAGAACTGCTGTTCATTATGAACATACTGTATAACATTGAATGTTCATGCAGATTGGGAAGTTTCCTTTCGTAGCTTTCAAGTAACTTCATAGAGGGAGATATTTCGTGGTTAGGCGATGGAACAATGATCACACTATTATATATAAACACGTTCGTTGTTTTACATTGGTGTTAATAGTCCCAAACTAGCATGAAAATGACGAAAATCTAAATGTAACGAAATGTCATGTTTTACATTAAAAAGGGATAACTTAAAACATAAATCTATAAAACGATAACCAATTCATATAAATGAAAGGAGGCAAGTAAAAGAAGGAATTGACAAGGAATGGAAAATTGTCACAGGGTAAATATACACTACACACTGTATGTGTCTCTTGTTGTAATAGATAAACTTATGACTAAATCAAAATTGTTATTATTTTAATTGTTTTGTAAATTTAAAACATTACAATATCGTGGTATATAGTTAGATGGATTAGCTTTGCTTACTATAGCATTTGAAGAACATTATCACGATATATTTCATTCAATTGTAATATTCAATTTATATTCAATATACTAGACTTGTAAATAGTTTAATAATATATGTTCACAAATTAAACTGATGAACTGTAAATAAATAATTCCATGAATTGTACGAGTGTTTTTCATTATTATTCAATTTCATATCAATAATAAATATATGATCTTAAATGAGACGACCTTCATCAATTCTCATCTGAAATAAACACAAATTACACAAAGACACATACGCGTTATCATATAACCACAAATACCTTCATTTCAAATTAAAAAAAAAAACATTGGAGGCAGCCATTGTTTCTTTTATGACGTCATAATGGATTTCTTGCTCGGTTCATACAATGACAATCGCTCCAGGTTATATTACACTAGTGACATATGCATAAATATTACATTGGATATCATGTAAATTATGCGATAACACCATATATGAAATTACTGTGGTGGTATCATTCACCATAAGACAGAGAGGAAAACTGGAAAGAAATGGAAATGAAACATTCCTTATTATTTGAGGCTTACACATTTACAATTGCACCTTATCAGAATAATAAATTACAAACAACAGATCAAGTCTTATTCAAAATTAGGTTTTCATGTATTTACGATTGTATTGGTAAATGGATTTATGTTTCATAGATACACATACTGTAACTGAAATCTCATACATCATGCCAAGCAATCGGGATATCGAAATAACAATGATACAGATTAACTTTATTCAAATTATCAAATGTTAAAGAATAAAAAAAGTCTGGCTTTTCACCATTCAAATAATAATGTTACAAACATTTTTTTTGATGTTTTGCTAAATATTTTACTTCTTATGAGGCGTTTCACTGACTAGCCTAACGTTTAAAGTTTTTTTGTGTGTTTTATATATTTAAAATGGCAAATAAATTATAAATAATCTACAAAAACGTTTGCGATAATTTCACCAAACATAATCACAAGGGCAAAGCTAATCGTATTATGTTACACCGATTTTACGAGGAATATTGACAGAAGAGTTAAGTTATTGGATCATGTAGGAGTTCCGGGAGAGTTAGCGTTCTTCGCTCGTCGTCCAATCAAAACTTTTATCAAGCGAAGTTGAACAGAATACCATTTTAATAAGAAGCTGAGAACGAACTTATATAATTTGTGTCAAATTCCGTTCCACATATGACAATAAAAATAAATGCAAATCAAGTATTTCAATTTCGTTCAATTTCAAATTAACATGGTGCATGGTTGCGTAGGTATCGAATACATATAATGTTTTACATAGCAAGAAAATATACTTTGATCGGAGTATATTACACAATATGTGTAGCTTACCTATGATTGATTTCCTTTGCATTATATTTATGAATCCTCAGCATAATATCCTATAATAAAGTTATGTATATACATTTAAGTATGTTCGAAGACACCAGATACGCGAGAATATTCCCCCATACAACCAACACACAATTACATTATGAATTTACGTCAGATGTCTACGATTACGTTGAAGCCCAGGAGGAAATAATATAGACAAATCTTTTTACCAAAGCCCGAAAACAACTATTCAAACATATAAAAAAAACACACAAGTGTCCGTCGTTCTCACAGAAATAACGATTAGTTACATCCTTTGATCCACCTATCAAGTGTGTTGTGTTCGTTATTTACCACTGTACAAACCTTACACAATTAATTTACACCTCTCAAGTGTAATAAGGTAGGTCTAGTCGTCATCACACCTATTCAGTGCAGTGGGTGACACTAAGTAAACTGTATCTTAGAGAAGAGAACAATACTTATCAAACAATAGATGGATAGAAAGCTAAAAAAATACCAATTTTGCTGATGATATTGATGAAATTATTTCAACGAACTACATATATATATATGTGCTATAATATATATGAATTACAAATATTTTTCTGTTGCGTCACCATCGATCTTGTACATCGATACCGTAATGCAATTGTTTATAAAGCACATGTTTACTGATATAACACTATATTTATCAACGTTAGTCGATCTGTTGAAGTTCTAATTTTCCCCGCGTTTTAATAATATACAGGACAGGAAGCCGCAAGTTATCAATAATGCATAGCCAAATTCATCACGAATTGTCTCTCTTCAGTCATAATACAATAAACGGACAATACTGCCATATAAACTGGTATCATTAGACATAACAGGTCTTCACACATACTCGATACATCCAAGTGTGAACGGGATCAGTTTTCAGGCAATGACAAATTAGTTAGATAATAATTAATTTACATACAGTCTGCTATTTCATTTTACATTCCTCAAATAACACGACTGTTCCAGCAGTATCAATCATAACTGTGTGAGAATAATAACCCAAGTGAAGATGACATTTTGTGCAGACAAATAATTTAATTTAGCGGAAAATATGAGAAGAAGGTGGCAATTGAATGAATTTCATCACCACAAAAAGTACACAAATTTAGAAAGATGATGCTGTCCGTTAATATTTTATAGGAACAGTTAGGGCGACGGAATAAATAACGTCACAAACGCAACCAGATAGGAGCAGTATGTTTTCCCTGTCTTAATTCGATTAGCGTATCGGGGGAAATGCACGTCCATTTGTCGCCGGCGCAGGGTACAATATCTGATCCGGTCAGGTCGGGAAGGACTAATTCGCGTGTGAAATCACGTGTCATCCCCATTAGGCTCACTTACGCCCCACCACAATGGTAACCGGTTGTCTCCCCTTAAAGCACGTGACTTCCTGATTGGGTTCAGGAAACATGTCACAAAAAAGCGAAAAGAGTATATTCATTCTCGACTTCACAAGCAATAAAAAGTGCACGGGTCATCTCACTTGTAACCTTTTCATCACCCAATGACAAAGCGGCGTATGTATAAGTAAAGCAAGTCATATCATATAAAAACATATGAAACCAACCATTCAACGTAAAGCGAAACATTTTGCTTAATATGACCAATACTTTGATTTTGTTATTTGTGGATGTCGTATGAAAGATATATATATATATTTTTAATTCCCTATTTTTTATAAATCTCTAATTATGCTTCCAATAACCATTCAAAGTAAAATGAAAAACCATTCTGTAACGATTAACTATGTTATTTTTATTAATTAATTATTAGTCTTATTCGCCTATTTTACTATCACTTTACATATGTATTTACCTATACATACAATATATAGTTAAGTATCCATACAATATTGAAGTTAAAATCTATTCTAATCGATATGTCACTCTCGAACGTGCGTAGTTACATTCATGTAGTTCTGCTGGTCGGATTGCAAATACATGTAGTATGAACATACAATGAATATGGAAAATATCGACAAAAATAGTTAAAAATAATCATTCATGATAGAATTTCGAAGTCTAAAACCAGTCCAAGCACCGCATTACCCTTAATCGAGGGATGTAAGACTGTAACTGTTAATTTTCATTAAGTATTAATTAGCCATCATTCCTGTAATTACAGTGTAGCGGGGCGAGGACATTGATTACCCACGGTCATCTTATCGATGGTGTCGAGCTAATTAGCAATTAAAAGATCAGGTGTCTTAATCATCCACAATTGGCTGAAAATGTATGTTTCTTGCTTAGTTAGTGTAGCTCTGGTTAGTCCCAGTGTAAGTTAAATATACACAACATCCAGGATCATTTCTACAATTCATACACGTTCCCATACATATAACAATGCTCTGCAACTAAGAAGTTGAATTTAGTCGCCTCCTCTCATCAACATGTTAAACCTTTAAAAACACGGGAGTCATGGAAAACATATCTCCAATATGCTAGTTAATTTGACATTTTCGAAATGATAGAAATAGTGATTTGAGAATTCTTTCTATTTCTGTAAGATTGGATTACATATATCACAATTGTACACAATGACATCAAGAGTTTTGGGACAAAAAAAAGATTATGTAGGAATTATTTGTTACTGTGTTTTTCTTTTTTGTTTCTAGTTATCTTTATTTGAATATGTGATTATAATTGGACCAACTTAATATATTCAACTAACAGAACAAACCTTGAGGAATATTCATGGGAACACTTATGACAACACCAAAAGTAATGATTTAAGCTGTACTGATTTGTCTCCATAACAATTTCGTTTTTACAAATATGCATGAAGATGTTATCTTCTGTTAGATGTTATATCTTACCCATGTGCATCGTAAGTTAAAAGATCAGTGGTAAGCAGAAAAGAGTATTCGAGTTCAGTTGTATTGAATATATAACAAAATGCTTTACATGGACAAAGTTACATTATGTCGAGTTGATGATACTTAAGTGTGTTTAAAATTTGTTCATCGTCTCTTTTTGTTGTTAAAAGTTCAGCAAGAAGGAATGAAAAAAAGGACGACTGATTTGCCCGTTGACAGTATAATGTAGCCAATCAAGGTGTGCTGTTCGGCATCTTTAACATAGCGATTCAGTGGATAGAACTACACATCATGACAGTTTCTAGTATAACAAAGATACATGTGACTAACAATCAGCAGTGTCCTTAAACACACAAGTACGAACCACATAGAACACATTTCATACATGAAAGATCATTCTTAATTTGTCTTAGTTCAAGTTAGGTAAACATAGGACATTAAACCCATCTTCCAACCAAACAAACAATCTTTTATATTTTAAATAAGACTTTTAAGTAGTCGGTATCTGTTAAAAGGTGAGGCAAGGCATTTACTTGTGATATCATCAGTATAATTAATCACTTTTCACTGAAAGCAACAACCTTATACATAAATAATACAAAAAAAACCATGGCATTTCTCATGTTGGTCTGATATATTTATGTCATATATGTATACTGCTACAGGGGCTAAAAATTTAGATAAACTGTTACTAAGACAGTGACACCAACTGCGTATATATATACTGTCATAACGGAGCCAATACAAGTCATATACATCTACCATTACAAGTCACCATTGCCATATTAAAGTTTAATAACATTTCCACAACAACGTAAAGCCCGACAGTTTTATTAACACGAGTAAGTAATTCTATGTATTCGTTGTAGTGTGTTAGGGTTATTTGATGTAACTAGGGAAATTAAACACACAGAGCCTCTATATTAACGGCCGTAAATCAGCGCCAGAGATGTACTCGCTGTAGATATATAGGTCCCCGTAATACCCAGCATTGATTCGCTCGTATATAAGGATATGTGGGCTGCTAATCGTGTTAGGGAATTGATCATAATCAGAACTAGATATATACTTCTAAACTTGAAGTTAGATCTATCACTGCCTTACTGAGAAATGTAACCATCACTGTCGTTAAAATATCTTATTAGTCTTTTGTGTCTACATGTTGTCCTATGTGCAATGTAGTTCCTAAATATAAATGTTCAACGTTAGACAATTATTACCCAGCAGTTAATTAATTGTGAGATCGGTTGTTAATTAGACATTGCCATAGACGCTGGAAGACAATAAAGTTCTGATTAATACTTAAATGAATTTCCCATTAGGTTTCGTTTTATTTACTGTCATTAAAGGTCCAACCAACAACTGCTCACATCTGCGTTCTTCATCGGATACAATATTCTCTGTATGAACATAATCACTGAGCTTTGGCGTTGAGGCCAATTTTGCTGGTTTGATTTTGGTCTAATTAATGTTCTATCAACCATTATAGTATTTTGAGGCCAGCCTTTCCTGTATCAAAGTGTATGTTGGTGTATGCTGGGAGTTTGTGGCATATTCGTGTGATGTCTACTTGTGATACATGCAGCCAACGAGAAAAAACGGACATATATTAAAACCATCTGTAAATAAGACGACTAACTCCATCATTTTAATGGGAATAACATACCAATATTATAATTTGACTTCGTTAAGAAACAGAATCAAAGTTATCCATTGTATATCCTTTCGACGGCCGGCAGGATTCGAACTTGACTCAATTTTGATAGTAGGTTATTACAAATGCCATCTATGAAAGCAGTTTGCATCTAGATTACGGTTTGATGCCATTTTCACGATGATAACAAACAGCACACACTACAAACAAGTAAAAACAGTCACCGGAAGTCCCCTAAAGGTCACCACGCACGGGTCATGGAAGGCAGAAACCTGCGCGTGGGACTTGTTTTTTTTTTTTTTTTTTTTTTTTTTGAAATCGGTGCTATTTTCCCCTTCCTTTCCCCTTTCTCTCTATTTTCTCTTACTTTGATATCTCTTTTATCGTTTAAGACCATCTGCATGTCTGTATCTTGATAATTAAGCTCACAACGACAGGTTTCCGGGCACACACTAAAATCCGGGTTTCAGACCTCAATTTTTGACTTATTTGGGCATGTTCAAAGGTGATTTGTGACGTCACTAATGCAATGACCGAATCGATATTGACATGCTATATAGGGATGAACATCTTCTTTTCAAAAAACTAGTATTTAGTTTTCAACGGTCTCAGTGGGGCTCCAGAAGGGTGCATGAAATGGGGCAAATGCATAATTACGCATAAATACGTTACGGCCGTCCAAAGGATATGAAGAAAAAGTGTTATGATGTAACCTACCTGTCCAATCGCTTGCCTCTGGCATGATTCAGTGAGATCGCAAGGAACTCCCGCCATTAAGATGAGTTATAAATGAACATACAACAGTCTGCCAAAATTCCAGCTAGCATTACAAACAATACATTAAAAACAACAGAGATAAACCTTAAATCATATTTACTACTTTTAAAATGCTACGCTTTATCAACCAACCAATTGGTCCGTTTTTTGTTTAGCAATGCGTTGTAGAAAATGTTCATATCCGTGTAATACGTCTGCAGCATAAATATCACCCAGAAAGCTTGGATATTGGTTGACAGGTGACATTTGCATAGCATAATATAACAAATGTATTAAAATACCTGTAATTAATGTGTTGTGGACTGTGGTGACCACTGCTGTGTTTAGGGGGACTGTGGTATGTTCTTGTTTGATTACATTTCATGTTACCACAAAATTGACGGATTTTTTAGCAGATAATCTGCCGGATATCAACTGGCTTCGCCTGCGTAAAATTTGTCATGTATGACACTAGTGTAGTATAACCTGGAACAGTCTTGGCTGTAAATGCATTGTGACGTCATGAATCCACGTTTGCAGACATTGACGTGACATTGAGGACAAAATTATTGCAAAGCATGTGGACATTGATATTCTTCTGGATCAAAATGTAGCTTGCTTTAGCTATGAGATAGACAGACTCATAAATTGATTTTCACTCTATATAATATTTTATGAAACTATTATTATATGAACTAGATAATGACGGCCTTTCAACAACAAATCAATGAATGATAATACAACATATGGGACTAGTATACCCGCCATGTTCGATGTAGGTCTAAGTGCAATGTTGTAGCGCTAAAGACCAGTAGCCAGATAACGGTGTCGCCTTCGTAGGTTGGGTACATACATTCCGTCTGTTCTAAGCCATGCATGCTTTTGTTACATCACTTAAAATATGAATGGTGAATCAGCTATGTACATAGTGCATATAAGCCGTCTATCATTTCATGTAAGACATGCAAAACCAACTTGCTACAAGAAACCCGCATTCGCTTAGTTCAAAACGGGGTAAAAAATCAATTAAACTCGTCCTTGGTGTCGTTTCTTAGGCTACAAAACCAACACAGAACATTTAACACCTGAAGTAAGCATTAATTGG
Organism: Argopecten irradians; assembly: GCF_041381155.1. Taxonomy (NCBI): domain Eukaryota; kingdom Metazoa; phylum Mollusca; class Bivalvia; order Pectinida; family Pectinidae; genus Argopecten; species Argopecten irradians. Next base: position 18,092,035 of record NC_091147.1, read on the forward strand.
TAATTAACAGTTCAATGTGGCATTAATACCGGAAATACACTAGTAGATGATAGGTTAGGATTTGCTCGCCTAGATAGAAACCATGCAGGTCGTAACGACTGGCATCAACAGCTCGCCGTACCAGCGGGCTACCTCCCGCCCGTCTGTAGAGTCAGCCGAGAAAGAAAACATACTGGTACACACTTAAACGGCTATATCGGCATCCTATCGCTACAGTTAAATGGCGATAAAGAGAGCGCCTTCGTTTACAAATGTAATAAAGCTAGCAGTTAGATACTTTTACACATATTCCTCTGGGGCTTTACAGACTATATTGGACCAAATGAATCTAATAGTATTTTTATATTTTACGATATCCAATGCGATTTGCCACCTTTATATGTGCAAAACAGCGCCTTTCAAACTTGTGAGATGTGTAAGAAGATGTGTTTAATCAGATGATTATCGTCTGTAATCGGCTGATTGGGTGATAACCTTTCATTAGGCCGACACGATGTGACTAGCGCGAGGGTTTACTAATAGCCTCTAGACGTCCCCAGTGACTTCAACTGCTGCTAATGTCACATAATCTGTATATTGTATACATTCTTTATTACCCTGTATAGCCTTAGTGAGCGGGAGGGATTCTAATAATTCAATAAAAGCCATCAGCTTGACGTATTTTGGGGTGGCGCGAGATCACTTGGACAAAATCACGATTCTTTAGGCCAAATGTGGCTTTTAAATCAGAAAATGGGATTTTTATTGATTCTATTTTCCAATATATGTATTTTTTATTTTTTCTGTGAGCGCCGTGAAGATTTATAGACGACAAAGAGAATGCTGCCGAGATATGTTTACGTCATCCATTGTTTTATCATACATGGTGTCCAGATCTGACAAATCTACATACTTCAGTATCATTATATCCATAGCGTTAGTGCATTGAAAACGAACTTTCCCCTCCTTTTTAATTATCTTAATTGGTTTTATTTAATTAAATTCATTACGAATAGTGATGTAATATTTCAATCATGTTTGTAAGCAGCATTTTTCATTGGATTAAACTTCACTATCAGCCTATTAGGAATGAAGTACCTTGTAACTTTGCTTCCGATTAACTGATGCAACGGTAGACAATAATAGATTCAGAGTTTTGAAGAGAGTATGTTTAATAGATTTAATTTCAAGTATTAACTTGAATAGAGTTTTATGTTATTGAAATAAAATACAATAATCTTAGTATTTTTCTTCAGTTACAAAAATTACCTACTTTACACCATTACCACCAGCTTGAGCTTCTAATTTTACTTCAAGATAAAAATATTGAAAATAATTAATTATATCCCGAAAAAAATCCTTGGCACTATGTCTCATATGGAACGAAATACTGATTGTGCATGCACTTAAAGCAAAATAAATTATCTTGTATTATTTTTGTGTTAATGAACCTTATATATACACGATTAAACACCAATTATTGTTAAAATAATTAGTATCGTTTATGCTCTGTCGGCAGCGGAGCATCTTCAAATCACGCTAGAATCAAAGTGAAACCAGATATAGCGACCATCTGCTTAATAAGGCTACTTCGTTGAGGTCCTTAGAGATTCCTAACCTAATGTCAGCATATTAGAACCAGGAGCTCCGGGAGCGTTGTTGACCGTCGCCTAATATTTGACACCCATAATACAATGTAGGAAGAATAGCACAAATGAATAGCCAACTTGAACTCTAATATCTTGGACATGAACATGATAGTTTATTTAAAGATACAAACAAAAATAAAAGATCGAAATAATTCAAATCTATATATTGCTGAATAGGTGCAAAATATCAAAAGTCGATGAAACTTGAACATGGGCTATTTATGAACTGTTTTAATTTTTTTTAAAAACACTATCCATACAATTGTGATACTTTGTTGGTGTCATTTATTTACATTCATCCATCTATGATCTATGAATTAAGACCTCTAAACAAAACAAACAAAACAACAGCTGTGTCTTATCATGTTGCGCAAACTTTTATCATTTTGTTGATGACTTACGTTAGGCCCTAGATAACACGCTCCACAAACGGGGGATGTATTGTTCTACTTCAACATCGCACTTCTGCTGAAATATTTCGTAATGTTATTGATTTTTGGATTGTAGTTGAAACATTGTTTGTATTGCATGTGTGCATTTATTATTTCACAATGATTTAATTTAACCATAGATTGCTTTTTGCAGTGCAGAAGAAGATCTTGAACAATTCTCCGCATGGTGATGTTAAAAATTCACTTATCGTTCAACAGCTAATTACTTACCGAACAATCCCATTGCTTTTCTGAAGAATAATATTAACATCAAAACATTATTGTTCTTTGTAACATGCACATACAAGCATTAACAACAGTTAACGCCCGTCTGTATTGGTCAATCACAGGTCCGTATCTAACCGGTTTTAATTACCCGTATGCGATGATTCTTCCTGAAATGAATTGCCAGTGTTCTTCTGATTCTTCTTTATCAGATATATGGCGCACCGAGTTCGTTATTTGATGACGTCTGACTCTGGTAATACCACTACGTAAATCTGTATTCGCCCTTTCATTGCAATGATGGCATCCCGTATTCATTTTAATCCTTTCGATATTGCAGTAATTAAGATAATTAAACTATAAATATCTCTGTATTCCGTGTTCTGATCTTTCTATTGTAATCTGTTAGAATTTGGAATAAATTCCGGTTAAGGAAACATATTTCAAAGTTCAATTACACATATGGAGGCAATTACATAGCTTTCACTTTATTTGTTAAACAATATGTAGCCAAACCTACCTATAAAAACCGCACATGAATAGTAATAAAATCGGTCGACTGGGTCCCTAGAAAGGAAGTTTGATTAAGCATGCATGTGTCTTATACAGACGTAGTCACTAGGACAGGTTTGACTCTATGTATAAAATGTCAAGGATGCTCCACCGCCAACAAAGCAAACACAATACTCTACATTTGAGTATTTATTGGTGTTTAAACGTGTATATGTATGTCGAATAAACACAAAAAATTATGATTCATTTTGCTTCTGAATCACAACTTCATTCCAGTCAGGACATAGTGCCACAGATTTTTTTATCAATTAATTACTTTTAATATGTTTATATTAAAGTAAAACTAGAAGCTCGAACTTTTCAATGGTGGTAATGGTGTAAATTAAATAACTTTTGTAACGCAAGAAAGATAAATATGTACTAATTAGTTTAATCCTGTTTTCGATAGAAAAAAATCCTTTGTCAGCGGTGCAGCATTTTTAGAAATTAACTTCAATAAACCTAGATAATTGCTATGCTATAGGTTTTGTCCCCTGGCCAAGACAAGCTATAGTACACAGAAGTGATGATTCTTATCGTTCATCAGGAAAGAAGACGGCTCGTTTGGCCGTTATCAGTATAATCGGGTATTGTTCGGTGTCCGTGGCAGCATGTTACATTTTAAATAACTTCATTCCGCTAATTTGGTGTTCCGGTGTCACTTATTGCCGTGTCTCTGATCTTCTACAGTAAATAGATATGAATGGCCCTCAGTAACAGTAGGGGGAGGCGATGTTGTCGGTTAAGTAATGTATATATATTATAAAGAGGATGACGGGTTTCTTAAGCTTAATCGACTTTGATAGGATCAAATAACAAATCTAACGACTGTACATAAATTGTGTGTGAAATAATATCCGTGATGTAAAAGAGACACGATACCCGACGTTTTTAATTGGTTTTCTAAAACAATATGCACAAAAATAAGTTTTAATAAACTATCAATCTGATCTTTATTTCAATAAATCGTCTTAAGCCAGCCTTGAAGTAAGTAATAACTGCTCGAACGTAACATTACATAGCATATTGAAAATTTGGAATTAGTAATCGTTGATGGAAATTGGAAGGTTAAAGCTGAAATAAGATATAGTGCTATTTGCTTCGATGCAAACAAATCTCAATATAATCGACGTTTCATATAATGATGGTCCAAACATAAAGAGATAAAAAAAAACTGGTTATTTGTTGTTACTGGTAACATGTATGGCATGCGTATATATCTACCAAGGATTTGCGCAATGATGTATAGCGATCAAAACCATAGCTTGGAGAGTTTGTCAATAAAGAAACGATTCCAAAAGGAAGACTTTCGTAGACTCATCTGAATGCACTGATTTCCTTAGCAGGCCACAAAACGTAACAAGAAATCATTACTTAATATCTGACCCAAACGTAGTAATTCAGTCAAAGGTCAGTGTCACCTAAGCTTCTAAATGACTTAGGCAGACATTGAGCCTATGACATTCGTCACATGCATACAGGGGAGGTAGTCATTTAATGGTCTGAGCTCTTAATAGGACGTTTAGACTAACCACTTAACCAGTATGATGCCTCGATCACACAGGAGTGTGTTAGCCAATCTGCGACGTGGATGTTTGTCTTTTTTATAGAAACGCTGTCATAAGCCTGTAATACAATTGTGTGCTAGGGTGTGTATATATTGTACATTAAACTATGTTGATTCTGAAATTCATTTTAATGTGAATGAGATTATTATAATGAGATTAGGGAATAACTTTTTTATAATAGCTAAAGACATCTCATCGGATTTTTTAAATATAAGTGCAAAAGAAACGTTTATTTTCTTAATGAATGAGGAATCTCTTCAACGTATTTTAGCTAAGAACAATGTTTTTATTTATGAGAAAACGTCGTTCTTTTAACCCGGAATAATAAGGCTTTTACATATTATATGCTGTGCCTCGTAAGCCAAATAATATCTGGTTATTTTATAAATAATGCATTGTTAACTAGTATGAATGTATTTGTTTTAAATATGTGACAGGTTAATAATATATGTTTATTATTATTACTAACCAACAACCAATCTTCGGGAGAATTTTCGATTTCGGGTTAATATACTGTATGATTAACGTGATTAAATCTTAATATGTTCACGTAACACAAATTTCATAGTGTAGTGTAAATAAATCTGATAGCGATTTGTTAAGGGAGAAATTGTGTATTTGGTTGTCATTCTATGTTCAAACTAGTTCTTATAATCTGCCTATATCCTGTGAAATATAAACATGTGTTTATGGTTACGTTTAAAACTGACAATGTACGTGGAACGCATACATTAATGTACAATGGTGATTAAAATATATAACAAAGCAGTATGTTGCGTAAATCGTTTTTGAACCACTACTACAAAAGTGGAAATTTTAACCGTAATTCTTGAATGAGTGTTTTGACATTTATTCTCACCTTTAAAGCGATCTGATAAACTGACAAAATACTGTTCTTGGTCAATGTTGACCGGCACGATGTAGGGGAGGCAACCTTCATGGCCATTATCCATTCACGGGGGTTTGCGAAAGTTATAGACCATACAACTGTAAGCCTTGTAATTCTCAAAATGCTGGTATCTTTTGATGGTTAATGACAAAAGAAAAGATATTTTTCATTCGTTATGTTAGTATGAAAATTATGGCACATATAACTTGAAGACCATATACTAGGTATACTGAAATCACTACATTACGGGTTGGTGGCCCTCGGTAGATTGGTATGCTGGTTTTATTTTGCCGAAATTTTGGTTGTCATAATAACCAGATAATTCTACACAGCTTCTGTAAAATAGTCAGTATAGTCTTTGAACCAATTTATGTTCAAAATTGATCAGTTAATATAACATGTGGATGTCGCATGATTCATTTACAGGGTATGTAGTATTAAACATGTTGTTTCCTTTTATTTTTACCGCTAGGATGTATAAATATAGGATCTTACATGAGTGTTCATTTCATATGAGATTATATAAAACGAGTCTAAGGAGATTTTAGTTTTGCGAGCCTTGGCGAGCAAAAATTAAAACTTCGAAATGAGCTTCATAAAATCTCATATGAAATGAACACAAATTTAAGATAATTTTTATCACATATCTACAAATACCTCCATAAAAAAAATTAACGTCAAAAGGTATTTTGAAAATCCAGCAGAGACCGCCATTTTGTCACGCCGTCCTCATAATCTTGACGTCAAGTCATTTTTTCTGGCGTCATTTTATTGTTTCTGTCTGACGTCACTATGACTTTTCAGCCAATGAGAATCGTTCCAGGTCATATTACACCACTGACCTATGCAAAAATATTACACGGGCGAAATCACTGGTTATCAGGCGGATTATGTGATAAAAGGGAGAATTGAAACTGATTTCATATCTTAACGATTTTTGCTTACTCTTTTGTAACGAAGTGTTTACTTGTAATGATGTATTATCGGTACCAGTGTTTGCTTACTTCCAATCGTGAATTATTGATACCAAGAGTGTCCTAGTATAATTAAACCATAATAATGATATTTGATCTATGATGCAAAACATTTTAATGGTCAAAAACGACATATGCATGTCGTAGGCGTTCGCAGTACATGAAGCAAGTAAATAGAAGAAAACCATATGAATATATAATGCATGAAGTGTGAAATTGGTTTGTGAACATTAATAGCCAGACTGCATAATTATCGGGTACTTAAAGACATGTCCTATTAATTACAGGTTAGTTTGAGTCCCCTACGTCAATCGGACTGGGCCAATCACCGATGACCAAGTAGCGCAATCGGTATATCTATATTAGTTTGTAGTAGAAACAAAAGTAATCAAACCAAATATGAGTGATTTGTTTTCAATATTCTAGTGACTGGTTGACAGTCAAGCGAAACATGAATACATAAGCAATCAATATGTAGATTCCGCGACTACTCAAAAACGGCCGATAAAAATTACTACCCTAAATACAGCATGTAATAATGCATTAGTGATTCGTTAAGCACTGGCGTTCCAGTAAGGAATCCAATTAGTGAGAAGGAACTGATATATAATGTAGGTTCACCTCACACGGAACATGTATGCTCATTATCGTCTGTAAAGGATTATATCTGCAACGTGCTGGATGTTTATGGAAATAACGAAATAGTACATGTTTCATAAGTTAGAGTTAACATTGACCCGGAAGAAATATTTCATCATTTTGAGCTTCCAGCAAGTTACATATTTTACTTGTAGTGTTTATATGGATATACTATTTTATATAACTGTTCACTCTGATGCTTTCGAGAAACCATAATGCTTTCCTCTGTAGTTTTGTTTGGAATAACAATTATCTTTGTCACTGTTTTGTCGATATCAGGGAAACAGACATCTTTTGTTATTTTGAGAGGATGTGAGGCATTAACCACGATTCACAATGAAGTCACTGCAAGAAATATTCCGGACTGCTCCAAAATGTGCGCCGCTATCGACAAATGTCGCGGGTTTAACTACTTGAAAGACGTAGGAGGGTGTCAATTCTTCAACAAGATGAAAACAAGGGTTCGTGGACATACATTTGTGCTGTCCAACAGTATCTCAATAGTGTACAAACACGAAAAGAAAGAAGGTAAGTATATTATAAGGAGAAAATCATGGTGAAAATCACCTATTAGGATATGCTAAGTTTGCACAATGAGTTTATGATAACAGAAAACATGGTTGAAAGTGAATGATATAATTTATTTGTGTTATACATGACGGTATAAAATTTAACTTCACTTGTAATACTATTTTGTTTCAAAGATGTAAATGGTTATCTGCTGAAATATTTAAGAATTGATGTCACTTTTTTAACTTCATCGGGTTATGAAAGAAATTTTGTTTGCAAACTGTGCGTAGCGGATTCTCACAAAAGTTTGCAAACAAAATTTCTTTTACATCAATCCTTACAATTAATTTTTCAGGCTATTTAATTATATAAAATACGTTTAAACGAAGAATTCCATTGATTTTCCAATGGCTTATTTTTTTATAAATCAATATGCAACATTGTTTGTCAAACGTCAGTCCGAGGCAATCAATTATTGATTGATATTTTGTAATTTATATAACAGACTCAGGGGGATAATTGTTCTTAATATAATTAATTTAGAAAAAAATAAGCAATTATGTTCGATACTACTCAAGCCACCAAACACAGGATTTCTACACGGGGCGTTAGCGGTATTTTGATTATCCATCAAAATCAAATTGTTCCTATCTAAATAATCCTTCTGAAGTACACTTCTGAATTTTAAAAGCATTCTTTAATGGTAAAAAATATACAAGGATCAGGATTCTTTTCTGTTGACTATATATGATTGCTAAAACCTTTTTTAGAAATATATGTAAGCCATTTTTCAAGAGATCGGGCAGGGTTTAAGAACAAGAAATAATAAAGAGAAAAACTGAAACTATTGATCAATAATTTCACCAATTGTAGAAAATTGCAAATTAAGAATGACTCTAAGACAAAGCCTTTCTTTAATTCAGAAGCATTTGAAAATCTATAAAATGTTTATGAGAAACAATTTCAAAATCTTTTATCTATACCTTTTGATATAAATGTGTTGATGGGTTCGATGTATTGTCTAACAGGGCAATTTGTTGTGGGGTAAAGATAACCACGAGGCGTGATAACAGGTGGCCATATGTTAATAACCGTAGGAATTCTGGGCATATGGTTCTATTAACTTCCGGATCGGGTTGATAGAACATCTAATAGCGGAACGCAACACAAAGCGAAACGCAACCTATCTTCAACAAAATGGACTCTCAGAGTATAGCAAAGTATGTCGAGATCTGTGTGTCACTTTAATTAGAAATAAATTTGTTGCTAACACAGCAACATTATTAATTTGAAAGCTAGTCTAAGCTATGTAGATACAAATATTAAACTAAATCATCTGTGCATATTTCACCAGTTATACTAATGTTGGGTATGTAACAAAGCAAACTACTTTTTGAGCATTGCAAGCAATCTTTTAATGTCATAAAACAAAGCAACGGTATACATGTTTTGATAATTCTATGTGAATTATGAGCACATATTGATTATTGTGATACATTGTATGTCCATGTTTCGCATAATCTTAGTACATATACTTTCACATGTGCATGCAAACGTGACCATGGGTTACATGAATGTATTTAATACAAATACATATGTATCCATGTGTATTTATATGTGTGCTACAATTTGTATATGTGTGCTTTTTTATTGGAGCGCGGTTTCATGTAGTATGAAAATGTACGTGTGCATGCATGAGTGCATATATATTAAGGTAGAAAGACGTGTGCATGTACAGATATAGATACTAAGTGAACTATAAAACAAGCTTGCAACATGTGCTTTATCTCAAAAAAATTTTCTTTCTTTTTGAGTTATGAATAAACAGCTGGAGAGAATGGTGAAATATATGGTATCATTATCAGTCCGGAGGCTAAGCATAAAATCGTGCACTTTGTGATATAAGTATGAAATTTGGTACACAATTACTGTGACCTAATACAAGGTATTTGAGAACGGGACCCCCTTTTGAAAAATGGCCGCCATAAAACATAAAAAGTTTAATATTTTGAAAACTAAATGATGAAGAGTCCTATTTTTACTACATCTGTATTTTGAGAGTAACTGAATATAAATGTAAACATCAATAATTGGTAAAAGCTGTCGACCATGATGTTTTCAAAATGGCCGACATAGAAATATTAATATTCTAATATTTTGAAAACTAATCGATAGAAAATTTTGATTCTTGTTCTAATTTAAAACCTATATTTGAGGGTTATTGAATGAAAATCTGAACGTTAGTAATTGGTGAAAAGTTGTTTCGTCCGTCTGACCGTCCTTCTGTCAGTGCATTTGTCTTTCCACCACTCCATTTTTCATCCTTGCGAACATAGTCTTGTGTGGACTTTATCCCCAATACTATAAAGCTTTAGTGCTTATAATGTGATGTATGGTTTCGCCCTGGTAAGGTTGTTTGTGACGTACCAAAACAAAATGCTTGTAACCTATTTTTGACCTCAACTTCATAAAAATACAGCTTGTTTGAGATATATTTTCTTTTTAATATGGCACTGGAATTTCATACCTGGTGCATGAGTTCGAGGAGTTGGTGGACCGCATACCAAAACTAAGAAAGTATGATATACATTTCATTCGTTGCCATCCATTAAAAAACTGTCTCAATGATATGTTCTAGATCTTAATCAATTAATACAGATCTATTAGTGTTATAACAGCTAATGTCGCTGAAAATTGGCCACCTCTATTTGCTATGTATGTAATCTGTTGCCTATGTGTGAACATCTGTATGTTTTGGGAAAGTCAGATTTATAAGCTTACAGCCAAAAGATACAAAAACACATCTAACCTGAAAGCATACCCACAACAGCCAAGTCAGTCGTTTCGCTTCATTTATGCTAAGCGCAAAGGAAAAACAGAGACTACCAATTTTACAGACTATAATGTGTCTCGGCCAGGGGACAGAACCAGAGCCTCTATTATATCCATAAATCAGGCCCAAGAGTGTGGCGATGTCAAGGGAAGTTTAAGGAAGAAAAAACAACAACTAACATAAAATCCCAAAGTTATCCGCATCTGCCGACAATACAATGATGACAACAAGCACCATATGAACAGTATAGGTTCATCTAGGTGAGTCGATAAGCCATATAGTAGAAATAGGTCACAAAGATTTGTCTTTGACCTCAGCTTCAGAAAGAAAACATTGCCTGTCTGATCACTCTACCGATTAGTATAAGGTACTAGAACATCAAACAATGAACATTGGTGCCTAAGGCGAGGGGTTGCAACCTTTTGCCATATACGGCGGGAACCTTTAGTGTTACTATCCTATGAACTCATTTTCAAGCAAAAAGAGATAGAAAGTGTAAACTAACTTTGATCTCAAACATAATATTATTACATAATAATAACATCTGCTACACTAGATCTCGTTTATGGTGGTCCGCATAAAATTGTTATTCCAACTTATCAATAGAGTTAGCGTTTAAGAGGAAAATAAGAGAAAAGTGTGTTTAAAATTGTATCAATAAAAATCATTTATTATTAATAAATGTTTGCGCTGTTGGTAGAGCGTTAGAAGTGGACCTGCTGTCCCAACATTGCAAAATCTTAAAAGAAGACTTAATTTGGGATGTTATCTTTCTTCATAACATCTCTCTTGACACCACCTCACAATTTGCTTTGAGGTGAGCATTCGCCTCGTAAAGGAAGTCTCTGGGTTCTGTCTCCTGGTTGTAACACCCTATTGTCTATAAAGGTGATAGTTTCTTGTGCTGCTAAGCGCTGAGAATAAAGGGAATGAGACTACTGGTTTGCCCGTTATTAGTACAGTATAACCAGGTGGAATGTTGTTAAACAACAAGCTTCAGTGGGATAGTACTATGCAAATTTAAAGAGTATTACATGGAGACACAATACGAATGTACAGCAACTTCTCAAAACATACATTCATACACGCAACAAACTGTTTACACAGGGAGGGGAGGGTTCCTGGGTGTTAAACGAATATCAAGCCCAATCGATCAACAAATTAACTAATGGTTTGAAAATTGTTTGACAATATTTAAATATATTCAAAATATAGTGAGATAAGTATCCATTAACATTACCATAAGAGCCATTTGAAAAGGAAAAGAATTAATTGGACAACTTTTTATGAATATATCACACCAAAAACAAACAACACAAACTATGCTTATGTGTCAGTTTTCAATATATTTGAAAAGTCTGGTGTCCTTTTTATGACAATGTAAGAAATGGATTTTTGTTCAACAGTGGAAAAAAATCACAGTGATTTTGGTAGGTGCAATACCGTTTTATCTAGGATTACCCAAACACCAACTTCCATGTTATTTTAGTACTGAGATAATGTCCAGACAAGACTAAACGATACATTGTGGACAAGTGGACTAAAAGAGGAACACGGCACAAACTTTTCACTTCCCTCCCGGTCGATGACTAAGCAATTCTTGTCAACAAATATAATTTTAATCATAACTAAGCCATACATTGAAAATATCTTCGAAATTATCAAAAATAAAAAGTATGGCCGACAGTTTTTTTCATTTATTAACATTCGCATTAAACCATGAAATATAGGTTTAGACACAAATTCAAGGATTCGATATGAATTAGCTTTCAATGTTTAAAACAGGGACATGTTGATGAACAAGATGTTGCTGGCAACAGCTTTTACTAATTAGTAATGCTGATATTTGCACTCATTAACCCTGTAAATAGAGATATCAAACAAAAATTACGTTTCTATATCAATTAGTTTTCAAGACATTATAATGTTCTTTATCACTTAGTTTTCAAAATATTAGAATTTATAGAGTTTCTCTCATTTTGAAAAATATGATAGCCAACAGCTTTCGTCAGTTATTAATGGTTATACATATGTACAGAACAGAAGTTAAGATCTTATATCAAATAGTTTTCAATATATTAGAATCTACATATTTCTATGCCAGCCATTTTGAAAAACAAGATGGCCTACGGCTTTTACCAATTACTTATAAAGGTGCATTCAGTAACCCTGAAAATATAAGTTTAGAACAGAAATCAGGATACTTTATCATTTAGTTTTCAAGATATTAAGCGTTTGATATTTTTATTGCGGTAATTTTGAAAAATTACCGCCATGGCCGTCAGCAGCAAGATCCGCTTGGGTTACCGTTTTCAAATACCTCGTTTAATGTCATAGTAATGGTGTGCCAAATTCCATACTGATATCACAAAGTGCACGATTCTGTGATACATATAATATATAATTATCGACCTATTTGCAGTCGGATACAGTGGAGTTATCCACACGAGAAAGCCTTATATTCCGAAGCCGCAGGTCGAAGGTTATATCTCTTTCGAGGATTGATAATTCACCGCATCCACTATAAACAGGTCGATAACTGTTCTATTATGTGCCATTAACATAATATCAACCCCTTCAAAAGAGACTATGCTAAAATTGGAAGGATGATATTTAAGAATGATTTGCTATATTCTTTTTCCAAGAGTAGTTTATCGAGTATTCCATCTGTCTATTTTTGACACACGGAAGAAGTATCTGGAGTCCATTAACTTTGCTTGCTTTTCGCAACTGATTGCGGGATAGATTTTGAATTTGAGAAGCACTATTGAGAAACGTATCGGCCAATAAAAAAACAGCATTAGCACCAGTCATATACTGTAATAGTACATATAACCGTTTGTTGAAACAAGTCACTGTGTGTCAAATTATCGGAATGAGCACATATGCCAGGGATTTTACGAATAAACGAACGACCAGGTGACATTATTTTTAAATAACCTTCCTACTGTTGGCAAATGATGTACAAGTCATGCTTTTAAATAATTCTTGATTTTAAAAGAATATTTTGATTAGCAATATGTTCGTGATTGCATAAATTTTGTTCGATATTTAAGTTATTTACATCTATTTATTATTTATTGTGATCTTGAACCTGTGCTTTGTACTTGGTCACTAAACGTGCTATATTCGGGAAGATAAAACTAATGTTAAAATAAAACAAATATTTAAACTCTTATAGAATTTTACGTCAATTTGTTTTTTCTGGAATATAGCACGTTTACTGAACACGTTTTATTTTATCAACAAAAGACAAATATTGAAAATTCGGTTTTTCCATGTTTGTAGCGAGTAGGGTGTTCTATACTTCCGCCGGATCTAACGACAGTGCATTGGATGTGTGGTACGGCCGTGGCACGTGGAGCACCTCGTCCTATCGTAGTCCTCTGCTGGGCTGCTGGGAAAGACTTGGCATTACAGAGGTACGTCATCATACCTTGCAATTGGCAATAATGTATCTTTTCGACTATATATCTGTCCAACAGTCTGTCCGGGTGCAGAATTTTATATGATACTTTTCGAAAGAGGACGTGGATTTTCATAAAACGTCATCTAAAGGTTCCTATTATTGAAAGTACATCATTTGGCCAATGTTCGGTTTCCACATTGTAACTTCTGTAAGGTTTAACGGATTTTTTTTAAATTCCTTACAAAATAGTCATTGTGATAACACAAATGGGATTCCAACAAGTAGTCAGTGGTCGGACGGTCATTGTTACGATAAGGAAACTAATATACCATTCGACAGGTTTTTTTTTCTTACGAGCAAAATTCACTTCAGATAAAGTAGATGTTTCACACAATTAATGCAAAAAATGTATTGCACAAATCAGTTTCAGAATCTTTAAATCGAGGTCATCGTTACTATTTATAGAACTTTATATACTAATAGTATATCGTCGCAGCTTTAAGAGGCGTTTGATTTGTTTCTCTGCAAACGAGATGAACTCATTTATTTGTCTCTACCAGTGTTCTCATGATTTAGCATAATAGGTTTCTAGCACAGCTTTGTTTGTACATTAACAAAGCCACAGGTACGCAATCTCATTTGAAAGTTCAAAATTCATAATTTTCTGATGTATACGAATAAATAAAAATGTGACTAAGCATCATGCTTTCCAAACAATACTTCTCAGAAGATAGTTACCATATTTAAAATTACAATCAATGCCAGATTATTATGTATTGGAATATATGTCGAATGGTCAAGGTCGCCATGAAACTAGTGTATTTGGACAAAGCTTTCATTAGGTGATAGTATTTGCATAAGAATTGTGATATTTAACGCAATGACAGGACCAGGGGTAGCCTAGTGGAAATGAAATAAATTCATCTTGTTGTTCAGACTTTGCATTTATATTTCTTGTTTAAGGAATGAAATAAACAGAATAAATGAAATAACTACTACTAAATGGTAAAAACTTCTGTATGTTGTATAACTGTTCATGATGTTGTAGGTAACATTCACACTCAATTACAAGGGTTCTAATGTTACAAGCAAAACAATCAACTTCGATGGTCGGATGTCTTCGAAAACATCCTGGTTTACATCCAGCAGATTACTGTCAAGTGACCTGATTCAAAAAGGGTCTGCTACCAACATCTTCAGTATTGACGGGTAAGTCTAATCCTAACATGAATTTTTAACTTTCATTTTCAAATGTTTTATTGAGAAAATAGTGGTCATTGTTATCCTCATGTTTTTTTTAGATATTTGGCCAATGAAGGTCATGCATTTTTTCATACTCATAAGATTTTGTGTGATTATAAAAAATAATTATTTTAGCAAATTCTTATATGAAAAAATGTGGCACGTCAGCAATGACACAATTTTCTCTTTGAAAGGCATGATATTGTGTTACAAATCATCTAACCGCTCTCCAGATTATGTTACAATTAACAACCATTTATCATAGCTTAATCAATTAACAAATGCTTCGTCAGAAAACAAAGACTAACACTTAGTCACGGAAATTGTAAATTATGTTCCCTATGTTTGTAAAATAGTAATGAAAAAAATAATAACAGTACGAAGATGATATGGCTCAGTTTTCTCATTAAACTTTATTGATGAAGTTTTCGAGAGTAAGCAGTTTTTTTCTTGTAATTCATCGGTTCATTTCAAATTCTGACAGTCACAAATTTTTTTGTAATTGTTTTATTTTTTCCAACAGCAGTAATATATACAGAAAAAAACCCAGTTAGATTAATCATTTTTAAATTATATAGCTTATCATATTCCTTCTAATCATGCATATTATTTCTTATCATCATTATCATTCTCACCAGATTTTCATTCACATTTAAAAGTTCATCCTCATCCGTCATAATTGATTCTCATCAAAACGCTCAAAATAATCATTCTCATAAATCATAGCCATTCATCATCACTTTCACAAATCAAATCCTTACATCATTTACATTTACTCATATTTTTTACAGTAATTCATCATTTTCATCACTCATCCTCATCATCATGGCCACCCATCATCAATGCAGTAATCATTCATCATCATCTTCATCATCTTTATTATCATCTCATCATCATTATCATTCATCATCATTATCATTCATCATCATTATCATTCATATTATCATTCATCATCATTATCATTCATATTATCATTCATCATCATTATCATTCATATTATCATTCATCAGCATCATCATTCATCATCATCATATATAACTCATCCTCATTTTCATAATCACTCATCAAAATCATAGGTCCTTTCAAATCTTCCTTAGTAATATTAATGGTCATAATTAATTAACTAAATATAATTGAACTGTTGGTATAAATAAAGGCATCACACAGCATCCATACCACTTACACAACATACACGCACCTACTCGCACATACATGTTCTCACACACATATACATGTATTCTATTTTTCTCACAAACAAGAAAAGTCCTCACTTACATACTCATCATAACTCACATACATACACATTAGAAGAAAAAAGAAAAGGAAAAGAGAAATAAAGTAGTAAACAATAGATTGAGAAAGAAAGGAAGAGAACAGAGATAAAGGAGAAAGAGACTGGGCTAGAGACAAAAAAAAACCTTTGGTATTTCTCCATTAATGTGGCATTAATGTAACCTTGAAAGGATTGTTATATATTTTGTCCCAATTTAATTCAATTTCATCAAATAGATACTTCCATTTTCTTCTACCAGGTGAAATAAAATCACCATTCATGGCCATAGTCTTATAGAAATATTTTTTCCCTTAGATTATTTATAAAACACAGTAAATTATTAGGAATAATTGGATAAAATACTACATGATTTTCAAAATTTAGCCTCCTTAAAAATGTTTTAACAGATGAAATAAGACCTTGAAATTGAAGAAAATTTGTATTGATGTTATATCTTTCTGTGAATTCTTGAAAAGTATAGAAGGAGCATGTTACATAATCTTTTATCAAATCATTGATTATTGTCACTCCTTTTTCATACCAGGACTTATAAAACACTACTACTCCTCCAACACTAATATATTTATTATACCAGATTGGCCTTGTCAACACACCCGTTAGATTGTCCTCATTTTCCTTACTTCCATTTATATCATTAAAATTTTCCCATGCTTTGGAAACATCTTTCCAGAATTCATTATTACATTTCTTTCGACATTTCTCAATATATACATTACCACATGTTGACAGCATTTTAAAATCTGTGTGGGAGTTAAAAATAATTTGCCACTTGCATGTTTTTTTTCAGTAAGCAGCTTATCCAAACAAGTTTTAAAGAATCAACAAACAATTTTATATTCATCATTTTCAATCCGCCTTTGCTATAATCTTGTGTTATGATATCCCTCTTTATTTTGTCTACTTTTCTGTTCCATAAAAAGTTTAAAGGATTGAGTTGAGCTTTTGAAAAAGGTTTCGCTAGGGTTGGTAAAGAGGTAAATAAATGGTTAAATTGAGAATTCTTTATTAATGCTTTTAATTTTTTTCAGTTTCTTATCAAAATTTAATTTAGGAATCTCATGTAGATTTACTCTGAACTCAATTCCTAACAAGTTAAATTTAGTTTTCCCCACCGTAAATTTAGTTCCGGTAGAAAGGCCTCATTACTGTAAGTCTTGCTCCCAATCGAAATGACCTGTGTTTTATCAACATTTAGTTTTAAAGGGACAGTTCAGTCTAAGAGAACATTGAAATTTGTATATATTTTTAAAAAATCCCAGTTCTAATGGAAATTAGATCTGTCGGTTTTACTTTGATATGCCTGAAAAGCCCATGGTGGTGACATGTGTGTGAAATGTTCAAACTTGCTCGCTGTCCGCCATTACACACTGTGGTCGAACTTCTTGTATGCCGAACCCTGTCCCTTGCTGGTTGAGTACTGCAACTTTTGTCTAGAACTGCTCAAATCGCTCTGACAGTAGTGTGTTTACCTTATTAGGTGAATTGTCTTGCCTAAAAATCATTTCATCACCTTCTCAGTGGTTATGCTGTTCATTTGTTTAACGTGCGTGACTTTGGCTCGGGTATGGGTACAGCGTCCATATTGTACCTGCTTAATCGTATTGATCAACGAAATGATATTTCAACGATATTAATCAAAATACTTAACAATGTCGTGGAATTTGTCAATGTTTTATGTCATATCTTTCATAAGAAATGTAGAACAATACATTTATGCTATATTTTGCTTCTTGGTTATGTAAAAGAATTAGCCTGAGTGAATTGTCTCTTTAAACCAGAGATTCTTGCAAAAGTTTTTAATTCATTAATATATTCTTGAAGCGATAACTCTGAACCATTTAGTATAAGCGTAGTGTCATCAGCATACTGAGAAATTAGGATAGGCAAATTATCTACTTCAATTCCTTTAATATCTTTATTTTTTCTTAATCTGATACCTAGTACTTCAACACATAATATGAAAATGTATGGGGCGATTGGGTCCCCTTGACGGCAGCCCCTTTTAATTTGAAGAAACGGTGACAGGTTACCCCCCTGATTTACAGTTGCCGTAATGTTTAATCCATTTTTGAATACCTGGGCCAAAATTGAAATATCTAAGGACTTCATCTATAAATTCCCAAGACACAGAATCAAAGGCTTTTTCAAAATCTAACATAAGTAACATACCTGGAATATATTTTTCATCAGCAAATTGCATTATATCATACACTAATCTTGTATTTTCACCAATGTAACGACCCGAAAGAAATCCTGTTTGATCCTCACAAATTAACTTATCTAACACGTTTTTAATTCTATTTGCAATACATTCATAGACTATGTTTAAAAGAGTGATAGGTCTCCAATTTTTTAAAAACTGTCTAGGCTTATCTCCCTTGGGAATACAAACGGTAACCCTTTGTCTTTGGGTTATCGTCTGACAATTTATCATTTATATAACCATAATTAATATACCTGACAATAAATACACCTAGTTGCTTCCAAAAACATTTTAAAAATTCGGCTGTGTAACCATCTGTGCCAGAACTATTATTATTTTTCATTATTTTAGTGTTTAAGCTGCCTCTTCTAAAGTGATAATCCCCTCTAAATCTAAAGACTCTGAATCATTTAATTTTTGACATCATATATATCTAAGTACTCTGTTAGATTAAAATCATCTATGTCATAATTATCGTCATAAAGTTTTTCATAGTAAGAATGAACCTCTTTCAGAATATAATCTTGATCTGTTAGAATAGTGATATTATCTTTTTCAATTCGAGGTATTATCTTTAAAACAAAGTTTCTATGTTCTAGACTTATACATATAATTATGTAAAATATAAAATATTTTGTTGGTTTCTCACCTTCTTCTTGCCATCTTGCTCTAGATCGAATGACACTTCCTTTAATTTTATTTACTCGTGATATTTCTAACTGCTTTTTTTATCCTCTAATACTTCCACATTTACATGCTCTTGTTCTTTTAGGTTTTGAATAAGTTTCTTAAGATTGTCTTCATTTAAATTTAGCTGTTTCTTTTTAAAAGATGAGTAAGAGATACTTTTACCCCTTGTTACCATTAGCAGAGTTTCAAGGAAAAGTTGGTCATTAATAACAAATTGAATATCTGTATCAGCAACATTACTAATGTTGTTCCTATCATGGTAAACAGTACTGGCTTTTGGTATCAACAATAATATTCTTAACAATTTTGAGATATTCTTCATCTTATAATAGTGAGGATTTGAATTTCTAGAGCCCCTTGCCTCGTTTAAATTCATTGAACTTAAAACTAATCCTGGGAAAAGAATGATCAGATCTATAACCCGCTTCTATAGTTGCATTGGCCACACTTGGTAACAAATTTTCAGGTAAAAGGTAAAAAGTCCAATCTAGCTTGTTTTAAAGGGGGTTTCTTTCTCCAAGTGATGCGTCTAGACCCTGGGTGTAGATACCTATAAATATCAACCAGTGAATAGTTCTCAATAATTTCTAAAATCTTCTCCCATGCCTTTGGATTATTAACATTTTTATAATTACTATCATAATCTAGATCTGGGTTGATGACTAAACTAAAGTCACCACATATAATGTACTTATCATTACCAAAATTTTTTGTTTGTTTGTTTGATTAATTAACGTCCTATTAACAGCCAGGGTCATGTAAGGACGGCCTCCCATGTATGCTGTGTGATGCGTGTATGTTGTGCGAGGTGCGTGTTTTGGGAGACTGCGGTATATTCATGTAGTGTCTTCTTGTATAGTGGAACTTTTGCCCTTTTTATAGTGCTATATCACTGAAGCATGCCGCCGAAGACACCAAGCAACACACCCCACCCGGTCACATTATACTGACAACGGGCGATTCCAGTCGTCCCACTCCCTGTATGCTGAACGCTAAGCGGGAGCAGAAACTACCAATTTTATAGACTTTGGTGTGTCTCGGCCAGGGGACAGAACCCAGAGCCTTCCTCAAAATCTTCTAAAGTATTTGTTATAGAGTCATAAAAAGTAGGCGAGTCAGAATTTCGCCCATATAACATAATTAAAGTAATTTATAGCCATCTACAATTGCATCAAGGGCAAAGAAATTTCCCGATAAATCTCTTCGTTCTTTAATAACTTTCACCTCAACATTATTATTCAATAAAATAGCAACTCCCCTTGAGTTGGGTCTGAATGAACTGAAGTGACAATCACAGCCCAATTCACTTCTAATAGTATTTTGACATTCTTCGGTAAAATGAGTGTCTTGCAAACAATATATACTACAATTTTTACTCCTTAGATAGACAAAAACATTTTTTCTTTTCATTTTATCCTCGAGTCCCTGGCAGTTCACCGACAAAATTGATACACAGTCCATCATCTGATACTGTAATTAACTACAGAAATTATGACATCTAGCCCATGAAATGAAGAGGGAAAGAAAAGCAAGAAAAAAAGGAGAGTAAAACATATCAAATTGGTCAAGATTAAGCACTACTGTTGACTCACGCATTCACACAAACTGCCTCTTGTAAAATTCAATCAAGCATGGTCGAACATAAACGGAAGTAACGCTAGAACCGGAAGTAGGACACTAATATTAGGTAGAATCACGATTAGGCAGAATTATCCGGATGAAATAACGCGAAGCTATTATTTGTAAAGCAAATATCGTTTCATTCAAATAATTCAAAAAATGAGATAAAATAAATGTTACTTACCGGTTCATACGAAATTCCTTACACAATCCTCTCACTGAATATATATAGTGTTTATATATACCATTACATCCATAACACATGAATTTATATGAATAACTCAGAATGGAAAAAAAATATACAGGAATAAAAACCACTTATCTTAAAAAATCAAGACTGGATCCAATCAACTTAACAGGTGTCTGATCGACAATCAGAGAAGTTCGTCCCTGGCGGTACTTGACGTACCGAAAGTAGTCACATGAAAACTCAGTCAAAAGATCCGATCCTGAAGTTTCTGTCATCGGCAAGGTATTGGTCAGTCAGTTCTGTGTCATACTGAAGTCGTCGTTTTTTACCATTCTATAGCACAACAAACAGTTTTCCGTCTATGCTATAAGTACTTTTTACACTGTCTAGTTTATACGCCGCCTTCAAAATATTCTGGTTCTTCTTCGTAAGGTCCTCGAAGATTACTTGTCCTTTTTCGCTGAGCTTCCTATGATTGTATATGATCTCTGATTTTTTCCTCCTATGAGTGAACTTGCATATAATACATGTAGTTCTGGGTCTGTCCTTGTTATATCTTCCCAACCGATGGGCAATGTCTATGTCCGTTTTACTGAGCTGAACTTCAAGGGAGTTGTTCACAAAATTAACTGTTTTATCAACACACTCTTCTACCGATTCCCGTTCATTACCATTATTGAGTCCAACAATCCGGATTGAAATTTTTCTTCCTTGTTGTTCGAGCTCATTTAGTTTCTAGTCCATAGAAGCACTGAACTTTTCATTATTCTGTGCCTGGTTTTCCAGCGTCACAACTTTTTTTCTTTAACACATCATTTTCCTTTTCCAGCTCAAATATCTTCCCTTCCAGCTGTTCTACCAACGCGCGGTTTTCTGCTTTTATATCCTTTCTGAGTTTTTCAAGTTTTTTGTCCAAGAGTTTATCTATATCACTCTTTGTCATGAGTGAGGAAATCATTCCGTATAATTCATCGACCCTGTCCTATGTATATGGCAAACAATGATCTGACTACCCTGGTTCAGCAAACGACCTTACTAGTCACAAATAAACAAAGATTTACATCCTTACATAAATATCATACCAATAGTATCACTGAAAAATGGATATGTGTAAAAGTATGAATTTAGCGATATTTAGCGTTGAGCCCATCTATTCGAGTTCAAAAAAGGAGAAGGAGCAAAAATGTGGCAGAAAATAAGATCTACAAAAAAAACATATATTTTGAACATATGTGCTTCTTTTGATTTTTATCTACATATTTTTCAAATCGCCTAGGTTTTCAAAATTTTATCATGCAGTGAAATGTTTGCTACAGTATATCAAGTTCATTTCTGCTGTATATCTGTTAAGCATTTAGGTGTGAAACTATAACTTATTGTCCATCGCTAAAACTTTTTTTTACCAATTTTTCTTGTTTTATACTGTGAACATCCTGTATGTCTAGAGATATCACATACAGTCACAGAGTAAGTTTTACCTGAACAGGTAACACACAGTAAAGTACACATGTATTGCACGTGCAGGGCGACATACACATATGCGCGAGTGAACAGTAGTTAGCGCCTGGCTAGTTCATTGTGCTAATCAAATTCCACATTTTCCAAAGATAAATTACCAAAAAAGTCTGTGGAATCTAATATACATCAATGTATAAACGATGGCTCATGTCAAAGCTGAAGAAGTTACTTCACACACAGATAATGGTTTTTTTAGCAAAATGTACGGAGCAAACAAATGTCTGACTACCCTGGTCAGCAACGACCTTTACAGTCACAAATAAACAAAGATTACATTCTAACATAAATATATACAATAGGTAATCACTGGAAAAATGAATATGTGTAAAATGTATGGAATTAGCGATATTAGGTCGTATGAGCGGCCATCTATCTGAGTACAAAAAAAAGGAGAAGGAGAAAGAAATGTGGCAGAAAATAAGATAACTACTACAAAAACATATATTTTGAACATATGTGCTTCTTTTGATTTTTATCTACATGAAAAATCGCCTAGGTTTTTTAAATGCAGTGAAATGTTTAGCCACAGTATATCAAGTTCATTTCTGCTATATATATCTGTTAATGCATTTAGGTGTGAAACTATAACCTATTGTTTTTTTTTTTTTTTAATTTTTATATTTTACTTTTTGTATGGTAATTAGAATTTTTGATAAGAAAATGCTTGGAAAATAACGATTATTGTAATGGGGCCAAAAATAAGTACACTGACCTCATTTCTTTATGCCGGCATAGACACGTCAACTTTGTTTTCATTTAAATTTGAAGATAATAAATAAAAAAACATAACCATAAACCAGTTTTTAGTGAGGATTAAATTTGTCAATTATAGTAAGAAAAGGGTAGTTAGGTCTTCAAATTGAAAGTTGAAAATTTTATTTTGCTACCCTTAATGAGCAAATATCAAGATTTCGAGACGTGACCCCATAAAATCTAATCTGAAATGAACATAAATTTAAGACAGTTTTTATCACATAATTACAAAAACCACCATTTTGAAGAATCTCAACTTCAAAATGTGTTGGAATAATCCAGCGGAGGCCGCCATTTTACCATAACGTCATCGAATCCTGATTTCCATATGTACGCTTCAGATCATGGCCGAATTAGAGATTTTTTGTCAATAACATCGCTCTAGTATTTAAGGATTAAAGTATCTAATAGTGGTTATATCGAAGGATATTAGTTGGGCGAAGTCACTGGATATCAGGCGGATTAAATATCGATTAACTCAACTATTCTAAAAAGAACCAGAAAGGATTGAAACAAATGTATTACTATCAACTTTTATCCTTCGTATTAACCACGCAAATAATTTGGAAGGTACTGCTTTGGTGTCCGTGTATATGATTTTTCATTTAGTGTTTAAGACATTAAAATGCCTGTTAAATAAGCGTTCGACCTCATGGGGCAAATGGAACAGCCACTCGAGCTTTTCTGTCAGACATGCATGTAAAAAAATAGTGTATAAGCCAATGAAGCAAAATGATATCTAAAATTCCCGATCATCAAATTTTGAACATATTTTTTAACAGGATGTCATACTCTAAGACAATTCTTTTATCAACGCATCATTATGGCGGATGTCCAAATGATTAACGGCTGGGTGGTAATAATTCCCTACTCCAACGCTAATGCAACCTGTACATGGCAACGATCGCCAGAATGGCGCATTCCCGTACATTTCTCAGTGCTAAAGGAAATCGGGCCATCAACTGGAATTCAGACGGTCAAGATATTTATATTATATTTCTTATTCCGTCTTTTGTATATTACAGAGTAGGCTGTCTCTTGCGGGTAGGTATCGATTATTACGTCATTAATTTGTGAGTGCAATTCGCGTCGTTTTCTCCGAAAGAATGTCGTTCTACTCTTACAAATACACATGATAACACTAATCATATACCTATCCGCAAGGACAATAAGCATATACAGTGCTAAATTTGGTTATTTCCGCACTTTATCAACTTTGTATTAAATGTTTATAGCTACAAACCGTTATTGTGGCGAGAAGCTATCTCGCTTCACATGGAGTTTCAAAACATCACCGATTTTTCAAGTAGCTCAAATGTGTTTGAGATGTCGTCTGGACTTGACGATATTAACACCTTGGGAGCCTATGATTATATAATCTACGCTCATACGCCATCGTAGATGAAACAAATTCACTTATATATTCGAGTGGATACACTGTTTTTGTGGTGACCGTAACTGTCACACTCTCCGTGGATATTAGCGGTGCATGATTTATAATACACATGATCTAAATTCTCAAAGAACACAAGGACATATGATATGTTTAACATAATGACCACTCTATCAGAGGATCTTACGCCCGTCCCACCCTCAAAGACACGATCTGTATAGGACACGTCAACATAGGCACAGAGTGTAATGTTTTTTCATTTGACACTCACTCATTTTTACAACAAATGAGAAGCACGTCGCCCTGTCGGATATTTTTCCGTTGCTTATATAACAATTTGGTAATTTAAAAAATTGTTTTGAACTTCATCATATCAATGATTAGTAAATACATGTATTAATTTTGTTTACATCATCATCCAAAATCCTAATGAAAAAACTCAACAAATAAAACCGTAATGTTTGCGTCAAAAATTAAACTAAGCCATGCGTTTCCTTTTTAAAAAAAGTTAGTCCTTTTACGTTGCACAGAAAACATTTTCATATAACGCCAAGTTCAAAGTTCAATGTTACCATACAGTTATGGTTAAACAAAAATCGGCTATTACATACGTATTTTGACCAAGTCCAAGCAAAGGTGAAAATATGAGAGCCCAATAAGTTTAAATATATAGGCGTTATGCATAGTATTGATACACACGTGTACACAAGATATAACAAGGCAGGATATTTTAACGTAGTTGTGTGACGGCGGCGTCCGATCCAAATCCTCCTGCAATGAGATATGTGACGACTCTAGAAGTTCTCTTTCAACATTTACGGATCCGATGAGAGATCTACTATTGATCTATTCACGTTTTAAATATTTCTGACAACAAGGATGTCCTAAAGGTTCCTCACTGAAAAGCAAACATTATTTTGGAATTTTCTGAGGTTTTTCAAACTAAATCGATCGTGCTCGAACGAGAGGACACAAGTACCAACAACACTATGTCAGCGCCTAGGTACTTGATGACAGTAGTGTACCAGTAAACGTCTGTAACAGAATTCCGTAGTAACATTACCTGACTCTAATGAATTGTTAGCGCATAATAGACTTTTCTCATCGCTGGTTCAATCACTGAGCCTGATTGTTTTTTCCCTATCATATCGAGTTTCGCATTTATATGACAATGAGAATTGTTACAAATAACATACAATTCATACAACGTTGTAAATTGCACAACAACACTAGTACACACGTTTTGCTATGACAAAGTAAAAGCTATTCCGCGAGAAGGCAATCGATATGGATAACAACTGTAACATCCAGAACAACATTGTTATATTAATTCTGGGCGCACCAAAGAGAGACGGTACAACCGAATTAACATTACCAATTGTTAACTTTTTTCTATACTTGTATGTACACCGCCCACATGTACATTTTTTTTTTTTTTTTTTTTTAACATTATGATGTTCAACCTGTTTGATAGGTCCTACATGTACCTCGATCCGAGTATGATTCTACATATAGCCCTACTTAAATTACTTCTACATGTGAATCTGATGCGTCGCGGACCAATTCAAACATATCCATCCGCGGTCTCCAATTCTGCGCGTTTTGACATACTCAATCTAATCGAGAAATAAAGTTGAGTAGCCGTTTGGTTGAAATTCAACGGGAACTTTATAACTAGCAATTCACGTAAATTACTGTAAACTTCATTCACATATATCACATATATACCATTAAAAAGTTAAAAGCAGAAATCTCGTGTTGAAATAAACCACATCTTGATTTTTAGTTAGTACAGTGTTTAACAGTTATAGTTTTTTTAACGAGTATCATTCTTTGGTTTCGTTATTAATTATTCTAAAGTTAAAACCTTCGCATGTTATGATCCATTTTCGTCTCAGTGTTTTCTCATTATTATTATGCATGATTGGGTTATTCATTAACTACTAACAATTACTGTCATACGATTATTTTAAATCTAGTATCAAGTTTTCATTTTATGTTCTGCGTTTGCGTTTTAAACCGTTAGGAGTACGAAAAAATTAATAAAAATTTCCATTTAGGTTAAGATAATCCATCATGGGCGACCTATAGTTCCAGGAACCTTAGTCGTGCGTTTGTAGTTTGATCAACATTTACCTTTCTCAATTATATCATGCCATTTTTTTTGCCTGTTTATTGTAATTGTACTTTTATGTTTCAGAACCGAGACTTGAAGCCAGCAAACGTTTTTTCAATATAATATTCACTAGTTCCCTATCTCCATAACTTATGAATATTGAGTCTGGATATATAAATGATATATATTGATAGTCATTCTATGGATGTAATCATATTATCGCAAAAAAAACTTGGGGTGGATGCGAATCACTCTCTCTCACCTATCTCTGTCTCTGTGATGTAATAATCCAGGCCATCCTGACCATTCAAAAGTCTTTCTTCTCCCTAAAAGAAAAAAATGCCACATATTTTATGACTGAAATGAAATATTTTTTCCAAATGAATCAAAAAGCTTTCGGTCCTTTCCACAGAAAATGTTTTTCCAGTAGACCTTTTTTGTCCTCGTCTAAGGGTATATATTCGTCCCTGGATTTATATATATTTTGGGGGTAGTGGTTTGGGATCCTCTTTTTCCCTTAATATCGAAAAGAAACAATACAAATAGAAGGCAATAACGAAAAAACGGATTCAAACATAAGCTGTAACGAATCCCTATAATTTGTGGGATTAAAAACAAAAAATAAACCCAACGATTAATAGATGACAGCAAAAAGATCTGGCAAAACCCACTCCACACCATAAATCCCTCCCATAGCAATCCCCAACCCCTCCACCAAGTTTCACACTATTCCCGCAGCTCACACGGATATGTCAAGTGCAATCTTTGGCAGATACACATAGAAAGACCCCAATACGAGGAAATCATATACGCGACATACCATATTTCCAACGAAACATGTATTCAACCCGCGGAAAGTAAGTTATAGTTTGCAGAAAAACTGAAATGAAATAAAAAAGATGCAAAATAGTGAGGACAGACGCCATTCATCTCGGATAATACCCATGGTATAATTATCTTAGTTTGTTAGTGTTTATGCCTATTATCTTTGCTCGTTTGGAATCGATCTCTCATCGCTATTTTCTAATGTTTCTAGTATTTGATACCAAAATCACTTTTAAAGAGTTTTACGGTTTTTGTACTTCATTGGGGTGGTTTGTTCTTGTTGGCAAAAAAGGAGTATTTTAAATGTTTAGCAAAGTGTGACTCGAAAAAGTGTATTTAACGAATAACAAATGAGAATATTGGCAAAATTGAGAGGACAACGCATTATCGATTCTGGAGAAACATACCATGGTACTGTATTTTTCAAGATTATGTTTTATATTCGATAAATCTTGCCCATTTTGGAATTGAAGGTTCATTGTTATTTTTCATTCACTTAATACATGTTTATTTACCATGCGTACATAAAATTTAGTCATTAATGACTAACAAATGAGTTAACATTGTACCCATACAGTGAAACCTCTAAGTTAAAATGTGCCCATAATTGTGCATAGCTCAACTGAAACAAGACGACAGAATATAAACAATTAATGTCTTACTAAAAACCATAAAAGTTAACCCCACAGCCATTTCCAAGTAATAACATCTAGGTACAATGCATAGATTTTATTTTAGAGCAGAAATGTTCATCAGACAATAACATGTAAACAATAATTATATGTTAAATCGATAAGTAAAATACGAATCAGACACTCAGAAAGCCAAGTTGTGGTTCTTATAAATTCACACATTAATCATTTTACAGTGTCATCAGTAAGTAGTAAGTCTGCTTTCCTTCAAGAATGTTTTCCACTCGAAAACAATTATATACGCGATAATAACAGGAATTTTACAAGCACATAGATTATGTTTTAACCTAACGTTTTTTAAGGCAACATGCGTATTTTTTGTTGTCTATCGATTTGAAAGTTATCACAGCTTAACATTCTCTTCAACCTTATGGAGTGACAATAGATAAAGGGGGAGTTAAAATGTTCAGTTATTGCACATATAACTTTATCTTGATCTATTATCTACTCACGTAACATTACTAATATAATGTTTCTGATAGTGATTTAAATCACCTTGATCTCTTCAGGTACATTGAAGAAAACATTAGATATATATCCACCGTGTGTTATTTTTACACCTTTGCCTACCATGTACGGTGAAATTCATTATTTATTAACTAAATTCCAAGTGTCATGTTTATCCAAGTTTATAATCTCCTGTAAGGATGATATCTAAGATAGTGGATAGTGTACAGTACATAGCGAAATTTCTGATGCTCGCGAGACTTGTCATCATTTCCCCGAAGGATGGATGACCACACCCCCATACTATTTCACTGATTGTTTAATTATACCCATTTACCATATTACTAAGCTTACGATTTAGACTAAAATGTATATCTCCTCAATACGCCTTATATAACCTGTCGTGTACGGCAATTGTTCCAATAGAGATTTGAGAGAAGTTTACATTGAGTAATAGAATCTACTATTATATTAACATACACAAGTGATTTCCATGTCCCGTTCTTGTTTTGCTTCTTAATACTCTTACTAACCAGAAGGTTTACATTTTTAATTTCGCTACTGATTATCTCAATATTTCAACATTTGAATACCACTAATACTTACAATTACACAAAATTTATAAAACATGTAATTTTGAAATTCAGAGACGTTTAACCACTTAAAGGTAGCCTAAATTGAGACAATACAACTGAACGAACACAGTACATAAATATATACAAGATATTTTTTGTCCCATCTGACCCCATGTCATTTTTCACGAAAGCTCTCACTTACAAGAGTAAGTCGACGACCTGTCACCGTGTATCGGTAATGTTTCATTTTACGATCCCCCGTTACTCAACGTCGTTATGATTACTGCAACGGTAAGAATGGCGTGAATCAGAAACTATCTTCCGCCCAATTGTTACGTCAGCTCTAGCACCTGATGAGGACTGTAATCGGTCAAACAAGCCTGCCACCCTCGAAACTGATTGGCAATCACACGGAAATAGTCCGAGTCCTTGTGTTGGTTTAGCTTCCAGAGGTGTGTCTAGATCGAAAGAACTCTCCCACTTCAGGACTATATCGAGGGCTTTGAGAAAAAAGTAAGTGCCGCTAGTCTACAATATCAACCGAAGAAACTTTTTATCTCAGCGTCTCATAAAGTAAATGTATTAATAAGAACATAAATAAATCAGATGCATTGTAAATAATTAAGATGTTCAACTGCTAAATTGTCTTAATTGTTCCCACGTATCCTTAATATTCCATCCCAAAATCAGCGCATATACATGTATCGGTAATAAAGCCAATTGTGTTTGCACTCAGAGGTGATAAATTTAGATACACTTATATTACTCTTCGTTGCCCTCTTAATCATTACATGAAAGTATAATTTAAAACCAAAAAAATCGCGAATTAATTATTAGTTGTTGAATGTCGATTTTCTAGTCAACATTTCCGAGCTTCGAGTCAACTTTTTCGAGTTTCTAATCAAACTTTTTCGAGTTTTCACTCAACATTTTCGAGTTACTGGTTTATTGTTTTCGAGTTAAATTTTCACCGGCTTTGAGTATGATTTTAAAATTTGGAATAGGCGTTAAATTTGTTTTATTTGAAATGAAAAGCTGCACAGCGTTTCACTTCACCTACACATCGTTATATACAACCAAGAATTACTGAAGAAATAAAGGATATTCCTTGTTTCTTGATGAATACCAGTTGTGAAAACTTTGATATTTTTCACGAGTACGAAGCACGAGCATATATAGCATGACTCGGTGTTTCCTTTTTCAGAAACTCCAAGTTAAGGTGCATCAAGCCAGGTATTCTATAAGTGAATTTTCCTTCAGAATTACATGAAAAGTATGGCATGTCATATATCGTTGTTTTTGTCTTGGCCCATCCTATTAAAATATATAGCTATTCTAAATACAATTCAATAGAACAAAAAAATACATAGTTAAAGTCGAACATTCCTAAAAAATGCATCAATTGCAGTGATGTCCAAAACTGTTTAAAAAAGGTAAAATATTATCATGAACATACAAGGAAGTGCATGCCCTTTAGAAAATTATCTGGCAGAAATGTAATGTATAGAGTGATGGAACCAGACCTAAAAATAGCATGTAAAAGAGGCACAAAATTGGTAAAAGTAATAAACTTGAAACAGTATTATAAATGCATGAATATTTCAAAATTCTTTTGAAGTTGACTTACCTAGTACCAAAGGTTCATGTACTATTCAGGATAGAACAAACAGGAATTGGTCGCAGACTAGGAGATATCAGATATGGAAATCAACAGTTATATGGACTTTCTCAGCAGTACTGGTATGTCTTTGCCATGTGCTCTCTAAACATCAAACTATAAATACATAAATCAAATGGTATAAGATTATATAACATTACAAATTATAGACAGATCATAGACAAGACTGATACAATCAGGTGAGATGAAAGTTTGACATGCATTCACTGATCTTCTTTCATCCTCAGAGCAATGCAGCTGCAATTTGTAGATGTCACTTGTATTCACTCCTGGTACAAACTGTTGAGATTATGCTGTTAATTAATTCAAAGTTCTAGCCAAATCAGAGATTGATTATCGTTGCTAATACTTCTTCATATTTTCTCAATCGATCATATTTACAGTGTTGGAGAGATCTTCATATTACAAAAACAGTTTCACCCAAGAATACCTATAAGTCTGTGATCAAAATTATGCAGAAGGAACTGAGATGTAAGCAATATATAAGGAACCGAGGCGTAGTCAAGCTGGGAGAAACCAAGCGTAGTCAAGCTGGAGGAACCGAGGCGTAGTCAAGCTGGAGGAACCGAGGCGTAGTCAAACTGGAGGAACTGAAGCGTAGTCAAGCTGGAGGAACTGAAGCGTAGTCAAGCTGAAGGAACTGAAGCGTAGCCAAGCTGAAGGAACTGAAGCGTAGAATGTGCCATTATATGGAAATGTTAAATATTTAGAAAATTAACTTTATGTATAATTCAATGAATACACTTAGTATATTATAGGTACACATATAGCCTTAGACATCCTGGTCACAGCACTAATGAAATGTAGAAGTTCTGTAGTTTGTTGTATGTTCTGTAGTGGTGTGTATATGTAGGACTCAAACACGTGTTGGTAGCTTCTGGTGTTTATTCGTGGAGTCCTTAAGAGCGACTGTTGTTATATACTTAATATTTCATATGGAAGTTCTTTTAACAATTTATATCTTACTTTATTTGTTGACACGTATACACATTTTACATATTATATATACTTACGGGAAGTTTCTCTCACGTGCTAATGCATGGAAGAACTTCCAATTTCATTTTCATTTTTCCTTCTGATAACAGCATATCATGAACCTTAAAAGTCATCCAGAAGTTAGGTTTTTTTATTTTTTTTAATGATAACATACCACTTAATATCATCAACATATGTCAATCCAAACACCACTGTTACATTGTACATGTACCCGAAAAAATTATTCTAATGTGTTTTATTGAAATATTTACATTGTATGGCATAAGAATGGTGTA
Source organism: Argopecten irradians (assembly GCF_041381155.1). Taxonomy (NCBI): domain Eukaryota; kingdom Metazoa; phylum Mollusca; class Bivalvia; order Pectinida; family Pectinidae; genus Argopecten; species Argopecten irradians. Next base: position 18,124,200 of record NC_091147.1, read on the forward strand.
CAGTTATGTTAATTTTGACAATATCTTGTTTTGCACATTTCACAGTGAACTTTCTTTGGATGTTTTTAGTATAAACGGTGCCTTAATATGGAAATTTAATTTTACTTTTGTAGCATAATGATTTCAAATTTTAGCTCATTTGAAATCATATATGAGTATATGGCGAATGTAGCATAACGATGCCTTGAAATGGAAATTTAATTTAAAGATTTAAGTTAAAGCAAGCTATATATAACTTGATAATTTGATTGACCAATGTGAATATATCTTCAGGCAGTTGATTTAGGAACATTGTCTAAGTCCATATAGGAAGTCAGTTCATAACTAGGAAGTTGTTATTCAATCATTGCCTGACATAATTTTAGGAAATCGTGACCTTTACGCCATTCCTGCTTCCTGGTATCGAATATATATTGACACTCGAAAGACACACCGGACACAACAGATCCGGATTACAGACATGACACACTTCACACCAGGACACCTATGAAGATACCAACACTAGGAAGCATGGAAATAATTTTGTACATGTATTTTAGTTGACGGAGAAGTTTTAATGATTGTAATTCCCGTCAGGATGTATAGGACTATATGGCCCTTTATCCACTGTACTAAGTATATATATGGAACCAAATAAAAAACTATGCAACTAAAATTCAACGCCTCCACCATGATTCAACTCTACAACTACATCGACACGAACATCACGAGCCATGGGGCAAGAACAACCCACATCAAGCCATACTCCATAAACAAACCAAACATGAAAATATTATACTGGTGGTATAGTCGGTTATTCAACAGATCAGGTGGTGGTTTTGCCTTGTAGCTATCATGACCAAGCGTATTCGTGACAAGAAGTGGTCAGATTACTTAAGTAGAATATGTACTCTGACATTTGTTATAAAACTGATTGATGTTGAATGTCCATGGATCTCTATATAAACCAAGATTTCACAAGTTAACGGAGTCGCCCTTAAGGACTCCACGAATAAACACCAGAAGCTACCAACACGTGTTTGAGTCCTACATATACACACCACTACAGAAAATACAACAAACTACAGAACTTCTACATTTCAAGTCAAGCTGGAGGAGCTGAAGCGTAGTCAAGCTGAGGAATATTTAGCTTCACACTTCAATTTGCACACAAATCTATAAGTTTTTCATACAATATAGTTACCTTTAAAGATCAATGAACTTGACTTGTGAAGCGCGAAAGTCCTCTATCCTATGGTCAACATCGAAAGAACAATCTTCTCCATCATACTGCACTTCGTACACATCGTCGTCAGGGCCGTCTAGCCCATTCGCCACAGCAAGAACTGTTCCCGAGTACCACTCAAGTGTGCCTGTGCCATCAACAATCCACTGGTGGATATCCTCCGGCCAACAAAATTTGACAACTCGAGTGTCAGGATCTGGATAGAGAAATGATTGACATTTATGATTTTATGAAGTTCCGTCATATATCAATATGTGGATATTGTTTGTGCAGTTGAATCTGGATGTTTGGAGCCAACATGCAAATGCCATGTATATGATTGAGGGCTAACTATCTATTAATCCATATGACATGAAATGGTTTAGAATAGATAATTTTAAATCATTATACAATTGGACATAGATGTCTTAATAGCGTTCGAGTCCTTGAAGTGCCTGGATAAGATGTCAACGTCTTCGTTTGAGTCAGAACTGTCTATCACACTGTCATTAGCTTTTCTTAGCGTGAGGTTTTCTCTTCACTGCTGTTTTCCTCACAGGACCATCAAACTTGAAATACATAACTAATGACTTTGGGTCATTTATGCATGGAATCATAAAAATTAGGCAACTACAAACATAAATATCATCCAGTTTCACTATACTCTTTGCCAATATAACAATATGTAATAATTAAATTTATCACACACATATATCATGTCTTCAATTAATGTGCCTTCTGTGAAATGATACTTGACACATACTCACACACCTATGTTCACGTATCCCTGGATTAGGTATTGCACGGGGGCAGGCCAATTCAGGGAGCATGGATTTATGGAAGACCATAACATTCTCCCACAATTGCTCGTCCCTCATAATCCGTTCCACATGGAGCTGATATGATCGCTCTGTCCGTACAACAAAGTCAATCCAAGGAGGATTGACAATGTTGACAAGACCTTGACACTGGTAGTAAAAGTTATGGTTTACTTTTAGGCGCAGTTGACCATTCGACGACTACAGACATAAGTTGAGCATGTGTTTGAGGTTGGCAGAGGTGGCGAGATTAATTGGTTTGTCATGGAGCAAGTTTGTTTTACCTCAATCAATCCTACAGCCTTGTTATCCTCCAAAACGATATCTTACGGACTGGCACCAAGGAAGTAATGATGTAGGTGGATGACAAGCCCAGATTTCCGTATAGCAACTGCACCTCCTTTTGATTTTACATAGTCCGCACAAGCTACATCCTCCATTGTTTTTCCCTGTTTCCATAGCATCTGTGCCGGCAAAATCCTTGTAGAGAAGTTCCTTCACAAGTGGACGGACATTTATGCTTGGACGTCGCTTGGTTATGCGGCCGAGAATAAGATGGTGTCAATCTGATCCTGCGCGCGTCCTTCCAAGTGCTACTTACTGACTGTGAACGAGTTTCCTCCATTCTATTCTCACAATCTCCCCTATGAGAAACATGAACCCGAGTCTGCAGAAATAGTTTCTTTTTTCCCTACGACACCTGTATTGAGACATCTGGACTGACATCAAATGGACTCGGACTCATATTCTCTCGTCTTCGTCGCCTTCTGCGTGGAGTTCATCCTTGGCATTGCACGGGGCGCTTCTCTCCATCTTCGCTTTGTGCTTTCTGGTTTAGAGCCCTCATTTTCCCACACAGCATTAGCCACATCTGGTCCAAGATTGTGGTGCAAACCGCCTGCACAGCTTCTAGTATATCCATGGACCACGATTGTTACAGTGGTTAAATACTTGGCCACCGTCAAAGTTGGATCGGATCCTCATCCAGCATTTCCGCAAGAAAGAATATAGTTACCCAATGAGACCGATGACTCAAAAGATATCAAATTTGAAGTATGTCGTTGCTTCATATTCGATCGCCATCTTCTCCAAATCACAAAAGTTACCACCACTTGTGTGGCCTCGAGACTGTTTCTGGCCTGCAATTGATGTACCTATCATTCTAGAAATGTTCCTGGTTCAGAGAAGTAGGGTCCCTCCTCTAATATCTGCAGCTACTCATAGTGGGTCAGATGTTGGAGCAGGGGGCGGTGCATCTTCTTGGCAGAAGATCATGGACTGCAGTTGTTGTGGTTACCATAGTCCGAGGTTTACAGAATTTCTATGTTACCTGATGAAGATTTATTTTAGCTGCCTGTTATCGAATCCTGTGCTCAGCCTGACCGCAATCCTGCAAGAGCTCACCTTACTTGCTGTCACTAAAGCGGTATCTGGTCTCCTATTATAAGAGAAGTGAGATTGGCTTGTGGATTTGGATTCTTCTCAAAATTTTGGATTATCTACACACTATTCACTACAGGCATTTGCCATACAGATGTTGCAAACGATCCAGCTATCATATCATGGGGTACACCAAACCCACTACTTTCATCACGTAATAATGTCACGACAAGTACATAACCGGTCATCGTATAAAAATCTCCTTCTCATGTACCTCTCTCACCCATGGTCAGTCTGTCTTTAAAAATCATCATCGTCCACTTGATATCTGCTCTCTATAGCTGTACACGATGCTTTCCCGTTTCTTGAAGTAAATTTCTTAGCGACCCACCACACCTGCTGTTCTGTATGAGCACACAATACTACTAATATTAGCACAGTTTTTTAATATTGCCGAACGTCCTAGAGTGCAAGATTCATTCTGTGTTTGCTGCCCCTATGATACTATGGCGACTCCCCAAAATGCATTGTATGAAAGCTTAATGCTGCATCCATCTTTAGACCATCCACCATCAACAAATAAAGGTCACAGAGGGGATTCCTAAATAATTTTTGGAAGTTTTAACATCAGCATCCAATTTTACAGTACGTTAATATCGTATACTCCTTAATTAGCATCCTCTTCGACTTATAAAACTTCCCTCCCCTTTTCTGGAGGAAGAGGCATGAGGTTGTATAATACACCCCTATCGCATGGAATTAACAATGATTTAATACAACATAATTGAAGGCCTCTAAACATCCAGTATTGTATCCCATATGAAATTAATTTGCGAGTCTTACATATGAATCACAACATAATAATGCGTCTCAAGAAAGAAAAGACACATACATTAACTGTAAGAGATAGAATGTCCATAGCGAGTACAACAAAGATTATTTTTTCTCCACTAACTTATTTTATGCCCCCCCTGGGCACTAATTACAGCGAATATTGTACACCCTTAAAGATGCTCCAATACT